>NC_090241.1:7435000-7705000 GCF_024489055.1 Chanodichthys erythropterus | reverse complement strand
AGAACAACGGATAATGGATGGATGGAACCATGGGTGGATGGATGGATGAAAAGATAGAATGATAGATGGATGGAACAATAGAACAACGTATAATGGATGGAACGATGGAACGATAGAATGACGGATTGATAATACAATGACAGATGGATGGAACGATATAAATATGGATGGATAAAATGATAGAACGATGGATAGATGGATGGATGATAGAATCAAGGATGGATGGACTGATAGAATGATGGATAGATGGAACGAATGCATCCATCCAGATCCATAGGTGGATGGATGAAAAGATAGAATGACGGATGGATGGAACAATAGAACAATGGATAATAGATGGATGGAACGATAGAACAACGGATAATGTATGGATGGAACCATGGGTGGATGGATGGATGAAAAGATAGAATGATAGATGGATGGAACAATAGAACAACGTATAATGGATAGAACGATGGAACGATAGAATGACGGATGGATGGAACGATATAAATATGGATGGATAAAATGATAGAACGACGGATAGATGGATGGATGATAGAATCAAGGATGGATGGACTGATAGAATGATGGATAGATGTAACGGATGCATCCATCCATCCAGATCCATGGCTGGATGGATGGATGGATGGATGGATGGAACGATAGTATGACAAATGGATAGATGGAATGATAGAACAATGGATAATGGATGGATGGAACGATAGAGTGACAGATAATGGGTGGACGGAATGATAGAATGATGTATGGATAGATAATAGAATGACAGATGGATGGAACGATATGGAGATGGATGGATGGAATGATAGAAGGATGGATGGATGGATGGAATGATGGATGGAATGATAGAACGATGGATGGATGGAACGATAGAGTGACAGATAATGGGTGGATGGAATGATAGAAAGATGGATGGATGGAATGATAGAACGACGGATGGAATGATAGAAAGATGGATGCATGAAATGATAGAATGACAGATGGATGGATGGACGAATGATGGATGGATGGAATGATAGAACAGAGGATGGATGGATAGATGGATGGATGGAGCGATAGAACAAAGGATGGATGGATGGATGGATGGATGGATGGATGGATGGATGGATGGATGGATGGGTCAATCAATCAAATGACCTCCCTTCATCTTCATCTTTCCATGTGTGTCTAGTTCTCTTGAAGGTGTACTGCAGTGATCACACTTACACTACTATTCGTGTTCCTGTGCTGGCCACGGGGAGGGAGGTGACCGCAGCTGTAGCGGATAAACTGGGATCGACTGAAGAGCTGCTTTTAATAAACCTCAGCGCATCTGGAGGTGGTCCACATGCATGCGCACACACACACTGATTCATGATGAAATATTAGTTGCCGTTGGAGATCTGACAAACAAATACACACAAAACATTGTAGATATTCAGCCTTTTTGTTGCTCTAGCAACCTTCTGTATTGAAGCACTCTCTTTCTGTATTATATAATCCACCTCCAGATCAGTTTCAAATGAAACCTTTCAGAAAGTACCAGCGAAACTGTAAATCCTAAAATAGGTTGAAGTTTATGTGGTAGAGTGAAGATAGTAAATAAAGTTCATAAAATCTAACAAAAGATTTATTAAGTGTTGATCTTGTACAGCTGAAAAAGTGTTCAGAATGTGATTTATGGTCTGACTAATTCTGAGCTTTATTTCTTTACAGAAAAGCAGATTTTAAAGCCCAATGATGTATCAGTGTTTCAGTCACTGGGAGTGAACGGGCGATTGTTTGTCTGCTCCAGAGAACAGCTTGATTCACTGGTGAGATCAAATGTAGAGCAGACTTACAAATGTCATTGCATTAGACTGGGACCAAACGTTCTCCCACACCAAACTCGGTAAACCAGTTCTGTAATAAAAGTTAGGTGTCAGCTAGGGGTGGGCGATCTTCCCAAAATTTCATATCACGATCTTATAACGAACAATCCAAATCCCCCAAAATTGAGATGTACTAATTGAGAATATCCAGACTGGAACAAGCCTATCTATTTGCACTTCCAAAGGACGAGGACTCAGGCTTGAATTGATACGGTAATAATGATGCCATCCTTACTGTTCGTGTACAAGTGCTGAGGAAGCCTCCGGAGCTGAAACTCAGATATGGTTAAGGGCGTTTCGTTTCCAACACATGCTGTAAGCTGTTAGACCAATCACAACAGACTTGGCCATCTGTCCAATCAGAGCAGAGTAGGCTCTCGGAAAGGAGGGGTTCAGAGAGACCGGATAATTTATCGAACCATTTCAGACTCTGTGGGAAAAGAAGTCATGCTGCAATGTATATTATGAGAAAATAAAAGTGTTTATTGACCTTGGATGCATGTAAAACTGTTGTAGGACACCTTCAAAAAAAAAAAAAAATGACATAATAGGGGTACTTTAAGTAAGTGTACAAATTAACTAAGTGTTTGTATTTGTGTGCATTTAGTAATGACTGTGTATATGTGTGTAGAATCCACTTCCAGAGCAGGAGGGTCCCTCCACAGGGTCTATGTCCAGTTTTGAGCTGATGAGCTCTAAAGATCTGGCCTTCCAGATGACCCAGTATGACTGGGAGCTTTTCAGCTGTGTACATGAGGTAAAGATGCACATACAGTGGTAAACACAAATTATGTTTTTAATCCATAAAACATGCAGTTTGACTGTGTGTTTGTGTGCAGTACGAGCTGGTGTATCATACGTTCGGACGGCAGGCATACAGGCGCTCCACAGCAAATCTGGAGCTGTTTCTGAGGCGCTTTAATCAGGTGCAGCTGTGGGTGGTCACGGAGGTCTGTCTGTGCGGGACGCTGAGCAAACGGGTACAGCTACTCAAGAAGTTCATCAAGATTGCCGCCCAGTGAGTTGTTCAGCACATGATGAATTTGGATCTGATTTGATTCATTCAATATTCGAAAAACGCATTATATGAGTGTGTTGTGTGTTTATTCCCTCAGCTGTAGAGAGTTTAAAAATCTGAACTCTTTCTTCGCCATTATCATGGGCATGTGCAACCCAGCCGTGAGCAGACTCAGTCAGACATGGGAGGTCAGTGCCGTATTGCACAACTGAGTTTTAAAACATATGTGCCATATTCTTAGATAAGTAATTTTTGTATTCAGGTCTGTTTTATATTTTGAAAAGTGTTTATACCAAAATCTTTAAAAACTTTCATTAAAATGTCAAGTCCTGAACAAAAAATGTCATAAAAATGATACATTATCAGATTTTTAAAAGACTTGCTGTCTTTGACACAAGTATATGATGGTCTGCATAAAAATAATCAAATTATTTTGGCACTAAACTTTTTTCCCCTCAAGTTTTTTTATTAGACTAACAAGACATTTGGACTTCACACTTGGAAAGTTTGGTTCGATTAAATTGAGCTCTAGTGTGATTGCTCTGTTAGTGTGGTTCATTTGAATAAGTGTGCTTAGTATCGTTTACTTTTTTGGTCAGGATCAAAAGAACCAAACTACATGTGTGAACACACTTTAAAGGGTCAGTTCACCCAAAAATGAAAATGATGTCATTAACGACTCACCCTCATGTCGTTCCAAACCCGTAAGACCTCCGTTCATCTTCAAAACACAGTTTAAGATACTTTAGATTTAGTCTGAGAGCTTTCTGTCCCTCCATTGAAAGTGTTTGTACGGTATACTGTCCATGTCCAGAAAGGTAATAAAAACATCATCAAAGTAGTCCATGTGACATCAGTGGGTTAGTTAGAATAGTTTGAAACATCAAAAATACATTTTGGTCCAAAAATAACAAAAACTACGACTTTATTCAGCATTGTCTTCTCTTCTGGAATCCTTTCCATTGAATTGATTCCATTGAATCCTTTCATGTGTCGGCGTTGGTAATGCACTTTTACGTGGTTGTTTTTGGCGATTAGGAAATCTGCGACATGCACACTTACGCACCATTTAAAAAAATATAGCAATACCAAAATACAAACAATGTAGAATAGCTTGAATACAGCGTGCGTCTCCCTCAGACTGTAAACGAAGCTCGGGCGCACCGGATAACACGTCAGCAGCGTCTTACATCAGCAGCGTCACTGCGGAGTCGTGAACCACACTCCGGAGCAGAAGGGGGCGGTAATGCACCAATAAGCTGGATGCCAACCGCCGTAAAACAGGAAATAGGAAGAAGCAGAGTTGTGAACGCGAATTGACAACAGACCCAGAAGAGAATACAATGCTGAATAAAGTCGTAGTTTTTGTTATTTTTGGACCAAAATGTATTTTTGATGCTTCAAAATGTCGCAAATTTCCTAATCGCCAAAAACAACCACGGCGACGTAAAAGTGCATTACCAATGCCGACAGATGAAAGGATTCAATGGAATCAATTCAATGGAATCAATTTAATGGAATCAATTCAATGGAAGAGAAGACAATGCTGAATAAAGTCGTAGTTTTTGTTATTTTTGGACCAAAATGTATTTTTGATGCTTCAAAAAATTCTAACTAACCCACTGATTTCACATGGACTACTTTGATTATGTTTTTATTACCTTTCTGGACATGGACAGTATACCATACATACATTTTCAATAGAGGGACAGAAAGCTCTCGGACTAAATCTAAAATATCTTAAACTGTGTTCCGAAGATGAACGGAGGTCTTGCGGGTTTGGAACGACATGAGGGTGAGTCATTAATCACATAATTTTCATTTTTTGGTGAACTAACCCTTTAATGGATTTAACATGGGAACCGAACAATTAAAGAGGTTTATTAAAGTCATAGCAATTTTCATGTATTTTGAATAGATTAAAAGGCCATGATAATAAAAAATCAGTATCACATCATTAAATATTGACAAACATAAAGGTCTTTGCAAATATGACTATTAATGTATTGATGGGCATGTGCATATTTTTTTCCTTTTTTAAGAAACTACCTAGTAAGTTCAAGAAGTTCTACGCAGAGTTTGAAAGTTTACTTGTAAGTCAGTTTCAAACATTTTAAATTCCAGCTCTCTCTCTCTCTATATAGAAATTGTGTTGTGATTGAGACAGTCATTGATCATTAAACTATGATTTATCTGTTGCGCTCAGGATCCATCCAGGAATCACCGTTCATACCGCCTCACTGTGGCTAAGATGGAGCCGCCAATCATTCCCTTTATGCCCCTTCTCATTAAAGGTGTGGGCGGGGCCTAACCCCAATATTTGTAATAATAATTACTGGTTGTCACATAGTTCTGTTCTATAGCATGAAATGTGTTTTTTTTTCTCTTATCAGACATGACATTCACTCATGAGGGGAATAAGACTTTTATTGATGGACTGGTGAACTTTGAGAAGATGGTGAGTCTGTTAATGTGCAGTGTTATTGTAGTATTTTTTATATATTATTATATTTTGAATTAGATTTTAGTTTTCATATTCCAGCTTTAATTTTACCTCAATGTGCTATTGTCATTTTTATTATTTTCTATTTATCTTTTGTTTATTTTTTTTCACTGTTAGACATTTTAGTACTTAGCATTTTTCATCTAATATTTATATTTTATTTTATTTCAGCTTTATTTAAATAAAATTTGTTTAAACAAAAATGATTTTTAATCCTTCTAGTTAACAATAACAGCATGGATCTGTGACATCTGCACCACTGTCTGACCAGCTAGAAAATATTTATATTTATACATTTTTTCTCTCCTCAGCGGCTGATTGCTAACACAGTGAGGGCGGTGAGGCACTGCAGGAGCCAGCCCTTCAGTGAGTCATCTAAACACTACAGGGCCGTTCACACCAAGAACGATACCTATAAAGATAACCTTAACGTCATTAGCGTCCACACCAATGAATGACAACGCTCTGTTTATGATAAGCACGCGCTGCAGATTTGCCGTCTGCCGCTTTAAATGCTCGAGCTCTTTATTGCAGAATGGATTCTGATTGCTGTCAATGTTTTTTATCGCTCATGTGCTGGAAAAAAATCGTTCTGAAAGTGATTCCAACGATATTGTTTCTCTGTGCCTTTAGGGTTATATTTGTGGTGTGAACTCTGCTATTCCTTTATATTTAGAACGATTTTTAGAGCTATGTCTTTATCATTATCGGTTTAGGTATCATCCTTGGTGTGGATGGGCCTTAATGCTCTCTTTGTGGTCCTAATTCATTTCTCATGGTCTGCCTGTATGTGCTGCCTATTAAAAAGCTATGTCCCAGAGATTGCTCAGTCATATCATATTCATAATAAAAATCTGTGGTTAGGTATTTGGGAAAACATAACTGGCCATGTCTAGAGGTAGAATCGCAGGGATCTCTGTTAAATCACAACAAATTGTATAAATGTATATATAAAAATATATTTTTGCCAGAAATTCATATGTCCTTCTGCAAAAAGTAAAAAATACTGTGACAAATAACAAAAATCAAATAGGAAAAATCAATTCAAGTGCATTTCAGAGTGTTACAGTATTGTGTTGTTTATATTAATTACTTATAAAAGTATGTGCAAATATTGATGAAGATGAAAATAGATGAAAAACTTATTTTTATATAGCAGTATTTTCTTCACACTACAAGTATTTATATGCTATTTGCACTAAGTGTAAATAGTTGTTAGATGCTATTTATACTTATTGCAAAATTGGCAGATACTATTTTTGCACTTCAGTGTATTGTACTATTAAATACCTGTTAGGCACTTTATTTACACTTTTCTAATATATTCTTAAGTTTTATTTCAAATAAACTCCTCTCCAAGCTTATATGCAATGGGAAAAGGGAGGAGAATGGTTTTGGAAAAGGGTGGATTTGAACTCGGGTAGGTCGTGTCAAAAGTTAGGCTCCATGCCACAGATCTTGTTATCAGTGGGATTTCTTTTGTAATTGAAAGCCTCTGCCAACAAGGCGGGCTATTTGCACTTGTAAATAGACACTCCGCAAAAGGCTTGGCTGTTTTAACTTTGTTCCTACCTCCCACAGATGCCGAGGCATCTCCAGCCAGTAAGAATCCACAGGAAGTGAGGAACTATGTACGTCAGTTGAGTGTGATTGACAACCAGAGAACCTTATCCCAGCTGTCCTTCAGACTGGAGCCAAGGCGGGGCTAAAGACCAATGCTCAGACTTTCTTTCTCATGCTTTCCCCCCCCTCTCTCTTTGAGATACAACCACTGTATATCCAGTTTACAACAACACAACTCAATTTGCCAGAGCAGCTGAATGCTGACTGTATGTGCTATCACTGCCAACTGAACTACATGTACAAGATGCATTCTCATATGTTTGCTTGTTTGTTGTGTGCGAGTTGCATGTTCATGACTTTAGTCATAAGAGCTACCTTGACATTGCGTGTGTGTGTGTGTGTGTGTGTGTGTGTGTGTGTGTGTGTGTGTGTGTGTGTGTGTGTGTGTGTGTGTGTGTGTGTGTGTGTGTGAGCAGAATGCACTTGGTCAAGATGTGCATCCTTAGATTCAGTCATGTGAGGCCCTAGTACATTCCCATGATACAACATTCTAGAACACTGTAAACCTGCTGCCTGTGCTCAAGCCTGCATTTATATGATCCTATACAAAACTATCAGAACAATCCTAAAAATAAGAGTTTACTACAAGCTATCATGCATACAAATAACAGTGACACTATGATCATAGCCAGATACAAAAAATTAATCAGTGGTAATCCGTAAAAGATTCCAGGCCTCAGTGTCTTGTGGTATGTTGTTTCAAGTCATATAAATGTCAGTATTCTGGCTCAAGGACTATTTTTTACCACTGGTAAAATTGTGTGCTAGTAACTTACAGTACCTCTCGCCATAGCCTGTAGCATTATTGATGTCATTTTGTATATTGAGTTATATATGTATATTTTTGGGTTGGACCCATTTTGCTAAGTTATCATAATCGGTCTGAGAAGGCCTTTTCTCATCCTGCCTTTTGAAAAGTGAGACGCTGTTTGTGTGTTGGGCACTTATTTTCTTTTAGGAAAATGTCTATGCCTACCTTGTAAATATAAATAAATGTACCGTTGAACACTTTCTGTTGGTGTGATTAGACATTTCACTCAAAACAAGTGTATTTTATTGCCTATGCCATCTGTCTCTTTTCTGTTTTGATCGTATTTGTTCTTTGGGAAAATAAAGGATTAGTTCACCCAAAATGAAAATTCTGTCATTACTCCCCCCTCATGTATTTCAAAACATATATGGCTTTAATTCATAAGAGGAACACAAACGTAGTTTAACAGATTTTAAACCATCATTTTTGGGTGAACTAACGTTTTAATATTGTATGCTTAAAAGGATTAGTTCATCTTTCAAATTAAAATTTCCTGATAATTTACTCACCCCCATGTCATCCAAGATGTTCATGTCTTTCTTTCATCAGTCGAAAAGAAATTAAGGTTTTTGATGAAAACATTCCAGGATTTTTCTCCATATAGTGAACTTCAATGGCCTCCAAACGGTTGAAGGTCAAAATTACAGTTTCACTGCAGCTTCAAAGCGTTCTACACGATCCCAGACGAGAAATAAGGGTCTCATCTAGAGAAACCATTGCTCATTTTCAAAAAAAATAAAATAAAAAATTATATACGTTTTAACCATCAATGCTCTTCTTGAACTAGCTCTCTTCTTCTCTATTAGAATTGCGGCAATGTAGACATTGCTAAGTGTATTACTGCCCTCCACAGGTCAGAGTTTGTACTAGCTGTTATATACTTGCACTAGCATATTGTATATGAGAATTTAGTTCAAACTTTGACCTGTGGAGGGCAGTAATACACTTAGCAGTGTCTACACTGCCGGAATTCTAATAGAGAAGAAGAAGAAGAGAGCTAGTTCAAGATGAGCATTTATGGTTAAAATGTATAAAATTTTACAATTTTTTTTTAGAAAATGAGTGATGGTTTCTCTAGATAAGACACTTATTCCTCGTCTGGGATCAAGTAGAATGCTTTGAAGTTGCACTGAAACTGTAATTTTGACCTTCAACCGTTTGGGCTCCATTGAAGTCCACTATAAGGAGAAAAATCCTGGAATGTTTTCATCAAAAACCTTAATTTCTTTTCGACTGAAGAAAGAAAGACATCTTGAATGACATGGGGGTGAGTAAATTATCAGGAAATTTTAATTTGAAAGTGAACTAATCCTTTAACAGAGCGATAATTCATGTATATTCAAATGCTACATTAAACAGTATAGACTCTATTGCCATATGACTCTACTGGTGGGAAGTGTTGCAGCTAACATATATTTATTAATTTGCATTTTCTCGTTTTATACCCTTTCACTGGCTGGCTGTCCGTGTGGAGGCGCTATTGCCATTGTCATTAAATGTGTGACACCGTTATCTGTTCTCAAGAACTACTGACGAATTCTACTATGGTGAATGCACGTCTAATGAATATTAATTACGTAACATGGCGACTTCCATTTACGTCATTGACTGAAGCGCCAGTGGGCGGGCGCTAATCTGACGAATAAACGAATCCAACGGCTCTGATATGATCGTGGCGCAGGGGGTTGAATCATGAATATTAATTACGTTACGCGTACAACGCTCCTATGTGATTACCACATAACGTCTTTTTGTCGTTAATATTCATTAGCCAATCCTTTACCGTAGTAGGATTCATAATTTGTCCACTTGTCCAAAGCGAGTGTCCTCTTATGGAAGTGCAGTAACACGAGACAATGAGGCTCCGCATATTATCTTATGACTGGGATTGTTCAGAGAGCGACAGGCCAACGCGATTCACCGGACCGCACGGAAAACACGAATAACAGGTAGATGCTTTTACATTTTAATCAGAATAGACATTATACTATGTATGTGTTAATAGTAATAACATTATTGGAAAGAGTTTTAATTCTGCAGCTGATTTTGTGTTTGACATAAAGTGTGACAAATGTCTGTCACTAATGTTTTTGCTTTCCAAAATATATTTCAAAAGTATTCCAGTCTCCAAAATTATCTTCCAAACTCTTCCAAGTGAACATGAAATGGTGGTGAATTAAAAGTATCAATAAACCTAAGAACAACAACAACAGCAACATTTACAAATTGCTTTACGCAGAACATTAATGTGCATATGGACACATGTGCGATGTGGAAATACTATAAATGAATGTTTTATATTAAAGTTGTATATTCCTTGCTATTACTTTGCACAATTAATAATGATTTATTAAATATTATGATTTTGTTTTTGGCAATGAATCAAGTCAGAGGTATGAATGAGCTGTTTCTAGTTAAGAATAGTCGAACGTGTGACACATTTGCCTCCTGTTGGCCCCTGATGTCACAGCCAACGGGCCACAGTGATGATAAGCGGGTTGTTTTTAGCGACTGGGGGCTCTTTATGTGATAGACTGTGTGGGTCTGCGGGACATAGCTTGTTCTTTTTAAACCGGGGAAACCAATCTGAGGTTAGGTCATAGATTTCAGGGAAGAGTGACGCATGTACTAGTAATGCATAAGAAACCAGACCCCATTTACACTAACTACAACAACATCAGAGTTTACTACATTAGAGGTGAAAGCAAACTTGAGGCTGGTGTGAAAGTTTCCTGAACATTAATTTCTACACAGATGTGCACTCCTGAATTTGGAAAAACTGTTGGAACACACAAGTGGTTAGTTGACAAGCAGTATCCTTCAGTGGGATTGGATTAATAATTATTTTAAACAACATTGTTCTTATTCTTATACATGCATGTCGCTTTTATAACCCCACTGAAAGACTACACGGAAGATTTGTACTTATAAAAAATTTATTTGTCACACCACAGCAAAAAGCTAATATACTCTTAATAAAATGGTTCTAAACCCTAACAGATTAGGGTTCTTCAACTTGTAACAATAGTAGAAGCCTTTTTGGTGCCGAATAGAACCATTTTTCGTAAAGAACCATGTTTTGAAAGTGCTGTTTAGAACCTTAAAGGGTTAGTTCACCCAAAAATGAAAATTCTGTCAGTTAATACTCACCTTCATGCTGTTCCACACCTGTAAATCCTTCGTTAATCTTCGGAACACAAATTAAGATATTTTTGTTGAAATCCGATGGCTCCGTGAGGCCTGCATAGCCAGCAATGACATTTCCTCTCTCAAGATCCATAAATGTACTAAAAACATATTTAAATCAGTTCATGTGTGTACAGTGGTTCAATATTAATATTATAAAGTGACGAGAATATTTTTGGTGGGCCAAAAAAAATACATAAATAATGACTTACATAGTGATGGCCGATTTCAAAACTGCTTCATGAAGATTTGGAGTGTTATGAATCAGCGTGTCGAATCAGCGGTTTGGAGCGCCAAAGTCACGTGATTTCAGCAGTTTGGCAGTTTGACACGCAATCTGAATCATGATTCGATACACTGATTCATTATGCTCCGAAGCTTCATAAAGCAGTGTTTTGAAATCGTATAAGTCGTTATTTTTTTTTTTTTTTTTGGTGCACCAAATATATTCTTGTCATTTTATAATATTAATTTTTAACCACTGTACTCACATGAACTGATTTAAATATGTTTTTAGTACATTAATGGATCTTTATATAGATGTTATCTAGCTATCTAGGTGGCCGAATATGATAGAGCTGTGTACAGAAACCCTGTGTGGCCCCCAGCCATACCGGAATATGATAGAGAAATGGGAAATCAAGGAAAAATTATCAGGCCTGTTCCAACATTGTCACAGCAAGTTCTGTGCGAGCAACATACCAATAATATATCCATATATGTCCAGTTTTTTGACTCCACAGTTCTTCATGGCTGCAACTGTTAGTGCAAACAAACACATCAACAAGTGCTGAACTTCCTGTCTTCTGCAGTGTCCAGTTCAATAAACCATAGTTTTCAGAGCGTTGTTAAACTTGATTATGAATTATAGTTCAAAATTGTAGTCAGATGATTACATTTCCCCTAATTATTATCTTATTCTTCTGGTGTTATATTTGAAGGATGTTGAAGGAACAGAAATCCCTAATCTCTATTTGAACAGTAATCCAAAACTTTACAGTTGTTGTTTACCCCCCTCTCTATTCTGTCTGTTCTTGTGTTCTCATAATGCCTGTAAAATAGTGTAGACAAAAGTGGCAGGAGTCCATTTGCAGATGTAGCAGAATCCACTGAAGGACTGAAGGCAGATACATGCCAAGTCATTCTGCAGTTATGTGAACATGTTAGCATTATTGCACTTCTGGTTCCATTGTCCTGAAGTCAGTGGGTTTTTTCGATGAGTTCTTGTTTAAATGCCTAAAATAAGGTCTATGGTTAACACAAGCTCAAGATATTTTCATGTTTTATTCTACAACATAAAATACACCAGTGATACTCCACTTGTGATTATAAAAAGTGGTTAAATGAGTCTGTTGGGGACATTATACATCAGTACATCGAACAGGAAAATTCATCTACTCACTAGTCAGCTTCACAGCCTTGTTGTTTTCCAACTTGTAGATTTTAAATAGTTTGAAAGAGCTGTTGGAAGCTTAAAGGTGTCCTAGAATCAAAAATTGAATTTACCTTGGCATAGTTGAATAACAAGAGTTCAGTACATGGAAATGACATACAGTGAGTCTCAAACTCCATTGTTTCCTCCTTCTTATATACATCTCATTTGTTTAAAAGACCTCAGAAAAACAGGCCAATCTCAACATAACACCGACTGTTACGTAACAGTCGGGATCATTAATATGTACGCCCCCAATATTTGCATATGCCAGCCCATGTTCAAGGCATTACACAAGGGCAGCCAGTATTAACGTCTGGATCTGTGCACAGCTGAATCATCAGACTAGGTAAGCAAGCAAGGACAATAGCGAAAAATGGCAGATGGAGCAATAATAACTGACATGATCTATGATTACATGATATTTTTAGTGAAATTTGTGAATTGTCTTTCTAAATGTTTCGTTAGCATGTTGCTAATGTACTGTTAAATGTGGTTAAAGTTACCATTGTTTATTACTGTATTCACGGAGACAAGAGAGCCGTCACTATTTTCATTTTTAAACACTTGCAGTCTGTATAATTCATAAACACATCTTCATTCTTTATAAATCTCTCCAACAGTGTGTAATGTTAGCTTTAGCCATGGAGCACTATCAAACTCATTCAGAATCAAATGTAAACATCCAAATAAACACTATACTCACATGATCTGACGCATGCATGCAGTATGTATGACGAACATCTTGTAAAGATCCATTTGAGGGTTATATTAGCTGTGTGAACTTTGTAAATGCACTGTATTATAGTCGAGAGCTCGGGGGACAGGGAGCGTGCGATTTAAAGGGCCAGCAGCACCTGAATCGGTGCATAGTTAATGATGCCCCAAAATAGGCAGTTAAAAAAAATAATTAAAAAATATCTATGGGGTATTTTGAGCTGAAATTTCACAGACACATCCAGGGGACACCTTAGACTTATATTACATCTTGTAAAAACTGGTTCTAGGGCACCTTTAACAATGGTGATGCTGAAGTCATGGTGTTGTTTATTTAGAGTTTAAAGTCACCATGAACTCAAAACTGACAGAATTCAAAATCAGCCGCATGCTTTTTTGCATGCTGGGCCCAGCATGAGATGCTGGTTTGCTGGTGACCAGCATGGGAAGCGGGAGTGCTGGTGGATCAGCCACACCAGCTCATTTTTGCTTAAGGGCAGCATTACTATGCTGGTCCACCAGCTAGACCAGCAGTATACCAGCTCTAACCAGCATAAACTAGCCTGAACCAACATGGAATTCATGCTGGTTTATGCTGGATTTTTTCAGCAGGGTTCCTTGTAAGGAAGAGGTTTGTATCAACAAGACTAAACAAAACAAAACAAAAACTTGGGAGAGTAAATGAAAACTCAAGGAGAAAAAAATCCTGATCAGCAAAAAGGAACATTGCAAACTGATAAAATAGTTAACTCTGGATGTTGTTTAATTGAAGTCGAAAAAAAAATTCTGCTTGAAAGTATTATTATTCTCTCTCAATTTGTTTTTTTTTTTTTTTTGTCAAAACTTGAATAGTTGCTTTTTATCATCTTCATATTTGTCTGTCTCTCTCTTTCTACAGCCACAGTAAATGTCAGTATGAGATGTCGTCCCTCAGTGCTAGCTTCGTTCAGATCCGCTTCGATGACATCCGCTTTTATGAGAACTGCGGAGGTGGGAGTTTTGGGAGCGTGTATCGGGCACACTGGATCTCACAGGACAAAGAAGTGGCTGTTAAAAAACTGCTGAAAATTGATGATGAGGTTAGTTCAGATAAATTTATTGTTATTCAATTCAATTCAATGTTATTTTTATTTGTATAGCGCTTTACACAATACACATTGTTTCAAAGCAGCTTTACAGAAAATCATGATGTAAATGTTTATAATATCTTAATATCTTCATGCCTTATAGTTGAGCTGGGCGACTACATACTGTATATGGTTAAAGTTGTATATATGCATATATATAACTTTTTATATAGCTGTTTATATCAGCTACATTCACACAGAATCAGAATACAGTTGTCAGGCCTGTTTGAAGTGCTAAACGCAATTGTGTTCATGCATAGATTGGTTTGTTTTGAAAGTGAGGATATGCATATTATGCAACAGAATATGCAAAAAGCAGTACATCAAATAAGCAGGATGTCCGGATACTCACTATACATAAAACAGTAGGTGAACAATACCAGATGACATACTTCACTCAAGGCCCCGATATACTCACAGCAAAGTACTTTTTCATTTTTCGCTTAGGGGTAAAAATAAGTTCGAAATACTTGAGCAGCGATATATGGTTAGCGAACATCCCAACGTTGCCCACTCTGCTGAGAGCGACGTTTAGATGAACATGTAAATATGTGCTGCACGCTTTCCTCTCAATAACAAAATAAATACACAGCAAAGTGAGAAAAAAAGCAAGCATTTTTTAAAATAAAGCATAAGAATTTTATTATATGTGTGCACAAGCTCTGCAATTCAGTACTAGTACAACACTAAACTACAATAGATTGCTTAAAAGCAAGCAACTTTACAGTATTAAACATGAAAACTAGTGCCAGTGTTTCATTTCATCAGAATTTCTACTATAAAGCATCTCTCTAGTGTCTCTCATGCTTTCATTCGTGGACGTCTGACCTCAACAGACTGAACAGAGGAAATAAATCGGAGAAAATTTCCATGTCAAAGAAGGCGGAGCCTCAGCGCACACCTACATAGCACGTAATCGCCACAGACCAATGTTAGTACGAAGGTGTTTACCAGCTGGAGTGATATTTTTACGGAAAGTTCACTTTGGCAAGCGGTTTCAACCTCCCAAAAAACTCCAAACGAACTTCATTTTGAACTTCTGATTTAGTTCGAAATGACGTCTCATCAGTTCATTCTCCAATTTCACTTGAAGTATATCGGGGCCTTAAAGGGTTAGTTCACCCAAAAATTAAAATTATGTCATTAATGACTTACCCTCATGTCGTTCCAAACCCATAAGACCTCCGTTCATCTTCGGAACACAGTTGAAGATATTTTAGATTTAGTCGAGAGCTTTCTGTCCCTCCATTGAAAGTGTTTGTACGGTATACTGTCCATGTCCAGAAAGGTAATAAAAACATAATCAAAGTAGTCCATGTGACATCAGTGGGTTAGTTAGAAGTTTTTTAAGCATCAAAAATACATTTAGGTCCAAAAATAACAAAAACTATTCTATTTTATTCAGCATTGTCTTCTCTTCCGGGTCTGTTGTCAATCCAGATTCACGACTCCACAGTGACGCTGCTGACGTGTTATCCGGTGCGCCCGAGCTTTACAGTCTGAGGGAGACGCACACTGTATTCAAGCTATTCTACATTGTTTGTATTTTGGTATTGCTATATTTTTTAAAATGGTGCGTAAGTGTGCATGTCGCGGATTTCCTAATCGCCAAAAACAACCACGTAAAAGTGCATTACCAACGCCGACACATGAAAGGATTCAATGGAATCAATTCAATGGAAAGGATTCTGGAAGAGAAGACAATGCTGAATAAAGTCATATTTTTTTATTATTTTTGGACCAAAATGTATTTTAGATGCTTCAAAAAGTTCTAACTAACCCACTGATGTCACATGGACTACTTTGATGATGTTTTTATTACCTTTCTGGACATGGACAGTATACCGTACATTTTCAATGGTTGGACAGAAAGCTCTCGGACTAAATCTAAAATATCTTGGACACAGCCTGTGTGAATGTAGCCATTGTTACATCATTTCCTGTCTTCCATCCATCCATCAGACTTGTTTTTTGGCATGAAAGAGGGGGAGTGAAGGGATCTACAGTTTTCCATGACCGTCTCTCTTTTTTGTCTCCCATCATCTCTCCCCCGCCTTTCTCTATTTCTCTTTGTCTAAAGCCAATTTGATATACTGTAAGTGTAAAATGTAGCATCTTAATGTGGGTTTGCAGGCAGTGTGTGTTACAGTCAGTATTAATGCATGCTCAGCAGCACTGCCAGAGTCTGTTCCGCTGTTTACTGGAGTTTAGCAGCTTTCCTGGCTGATGCCATTCAGTCTGAGTCCCAGCGGACATGTCCCACAATACTGCTAATGGCTCCATGTTCACGTACATTTCTAGTGTAATATTTGACCTCGACATACTGTAATGAAAAAATAGTTTTATGACATTGATGCAGCACTCATTTGAGCCTCAGTGTTTGACCGCAGTGTGGTGACTTTCACCTCTGCATCTGTTTTTTTTTTCCTTCACCTCATCCAGGCTGAGATTCTGAGTGTCCTGAGCCACAAAAATATTATTCAGTTCTATGGAGCCGTTCTGGAAGCACCCAACTATGGCATTGTCACAGGTAATAATAAAATGTGATCTCTTTCTGTTTCACATCCCAGATGAAGGTTTTATTGCTTTTTTTTATTGCATTTTTTTTTTATTGCATCACAGTTTCAACAAAAATATTAAGCAGCAAAATTGTTTTGAACATTGATAATAATAAGAACCATTATCAATAATTGAGCACCAGTAATAATTTAGCACTAAATCAGCATATTAGAATGATTTCTGAAGGATCATGTGACACTGAAGACTCTAGTAATGACGGTGAAAATTCAGCTTTGCCATCGAAAGAGTAAATTACATTTTAAAATATATTAAAATAGAAAACAGGTATTTTAAATCTAATAATATATCTAAATATTACTGTATTTTTGATCAGATAAATTCAGCCTTGGTGAGCAGAAGAGACTTCTTTCAAAAACATTAAAGGGTTAGTTCACCCAAAAATGAAAATTATGTCATTTATTACTCACCCTCATATCGTTCCACACCCATAAGACCTTTGTTCATCTTCAGAACACAAATGAAGATACAACTTTAAATAGAGAAAAAAATGTGAGAGCTGTAAGAAGTCTCCATTTGTTCTCCATTCCATCTCATTGCTGTCTAAGAGAAATAGATAAGATATTATAGAGATCTCCTTTGTGATTATTCTTTCGTAAGGGATGCTATGATATCCCAAAAATTTACTACTGTCTACTGCCATGTTGTTGTGAATGTAAAGCTTTGTGTGTAATCAGGGTGTGAGGTGAGTTCATCAAGAGGACACATGCACACTTACACGCTTACACTGTTGTCTTGCCATTTTTTTAAACATCCTATTGTGATCTTTGTCTCCAGGGATGTAAATGCGCTTATGAGCAGATTTATGTGGCCTAATCATTTCTCGAGAGCATGTCTTTCGGCGGCTCTTCAGAGCGTTTGGTCAGCTGGGTATTCAGTAAATCTAACATTTGTGCATGCTGTCATCTTCTAACTCCTG
This sequence comes from Chanodichthys erythropterus, assembly GCF_024489055.1. NCBI lineage: Eukaryota > Metazoa > Chordata > Actinopteri > Cypriniformes > Xenocyprididae > Chanodichthys > Chanodichthys erythropterus. The sequence continues at coordinate 7,687,237 of NC_090241.1, read as the reverse complement.
CTGCCAGCATCTGCTCCATGTGTGTGTGTGTGTGTGTGTGTAAATGGGAAACCCTGAGTGTGCTAAGCTGTGTTTGACTTCACTCGAGGGTTGGTGATAGATGATCTCATGTATTGATTGACATCTCAACATGAGACAAGCTTTTTGTTTGTTCATCCTGCCTCTCTCTCTGGATGTCTCTTCTCTATACAGTATGCAAAATTGGTTACAATAGCTATGTTTCCATCCAAAGTTGCGAATTTAACTTGCATGCAAAATTGTAATATTGCATAAAACATTTGTGAATAAAGCAGCATTTCCATCCCATGTGTTCAAGAGAACAAAATTGCCACTTCCTGGGAAATTGGTGCAAAATATCTTTAATTATATTGGAAGTTGTTATAGTAAATAATAAACACTGTCATGTTATCTTGCGTTAGGATCCATGGTGTTTTGTGGACACAATCATGTGAGACTCTTCTGGAAGGTCATTATACCAAATCATTTTGATGACAGACTTTGGCTCAGGCATTTCAGAATGATCAAACCAACATTTGAGATGCTGTGAAATGAAATTGTCACAAAGTCATGTATTTTGTTGCGCATCAAGGGTTTATTTGTTAAATGTGTCTTTTTCTCTTTTGTCTTTTTATCGGAAGAAAAATCTATCCAACCTCAATTGATCGCATTTTTATGTGCATTTTTAGAATTTATGCACATCATGGCATTCCCGTCCTAATGAAAACATAGCTAATGACAAGCAATACACATTCATAAATACTGTAAAAATGCACTACTGTTCAAAAAGTTTGGGGCCAGTACAGTTTTGTTTTTGAAGATTTTTTTAAATGAATACTTTTGAACATAGATATTAATAAGAAATGTTTCTTGAGGAGCAAATCAGCATATTAGAATGGTTTCTGAAGGATCATGTGACACTGAGGAGTAATGATGCTGAAAATACTGCTTTGTCATCACAGAATGACTTACATTATAAGATAAAATAAAATAAAAAATCACAGTATTACCTTTTTTACTGTATTTTTGGTCAAATAAATGCAGCAAAAACAAACTTTTACTGTATATGAGATCCAAAATGTACTTTTTTCTTCCAACACCACTTCAAAATTGACTGTGAAAGTGTATTTTGCATTATATTTTGGCATCCATATAACAATGGAATTATTTAGCTTTCACCTGCATTATATATCAGCTCCACAACATTTATATGACACATGTGATGATATGTTTACGGTATGTGTGTTTGTGTTGTAGAATATGCCAGCAGAGGATCATTGTATGAATATTTATCCAGTGCTGACAGTGAGGAGATGGATATGGATCAAGTAATGACCTGGGCGATGGAAATTGCTAAAGGTATGTGTCTGAATGAACACATGTGTTTATGTAATGAGCTCAGTCACATTTTCCTTATGAGCTAATGGCTGATTCTGTGATTTGTTTCTCTGTAGGAATGCATTATTTACATACCGAGGCCCCAGTGAAAGTCATTCATAGAGACCTGAAGTCAAGAAATGGTGAGTTCTTAGCTGTGCTCTGAGCAATTTCACAAGCAAAACATGATGATTATATACCAATGACTATTTTCTTTTCTCTCTATTAGTTGTGTTAACAGCAGACAATGTATTAAAGGTGTGTTTCCTGTTTTTTTTTTAAATTCACATCCATATATATAATCTTAAGATTTCCACAAAATCAATGTGGCTGTCGCTGTATAATGGATTTTTTGTCTGAGTCAGATCTGTGATTTTGGAGCATCTAAGTTGGTTTCTCACACAACACACATGTCTCTGGTGGGCACGTTCCCTTGGATGGCCCCTGAAGTGATCCAGAGTCTACCCGTCTCAGAAACCTGTGACACCTACTCATACGGCGTGGTCAGTTTTCATATTGTTTTTTTATTCTTTGTGTCCCTGTAAAGAAAAATGTTCATAAAATGGGATAGTTTGAGGATGAAAATTCTGTCATCATTTATCATATGACTTTCTTTCCTTCATTCAACACAATGGGGATTTTTCAAGGATTTTGACGTACACTACCGTTCAAAAGTCTGGGCTCATTAAGATTTATTTTAAAGAATTTAATTAATACATAATTTAATATTTTTTTATTCAGCAAGGATGCATTAAACTGATCAAAACTGACACAGAAAATACATTTACATTGTTAAAAAAGCATTCTATTTTAAATAAATGCTTTCTATTCATCAAAGAATCCTGAAATAAAAGTGTCATGGTTTCCACAAAAATGTTAAGCAATAGAAATGCAACTGTTTTCAATATTGATTTTAATAAGAAGTTTGATCACCAAATCAGCATATAAGAATGGTTTCTGAATATATATATATATATATATATATATATATATATATATATATATATATATATATATATATATATATATATATATATATTGATAGCATAAAATGGCCACAGTCTATACAACTGCAGTATATTCCAAGTTTTCTGAAGCTATACAACAGCTTTGTGAGAGAATGAAACATAATTTTTCTTTGGTTTACTCATTCACTTTCATTGTGTCTTCTGTGTTCCATGAAAGAAAGATAATCATACCGTTTTGGGATTACAGGATTACAGAATTTAAATTTTGGGGTAAACTGGTCCTTTAATTCTTAGCTAAAAATGCAGAGGACTGTATTTTAAGATTAGAATCAGTCTAAAGTAATTGAAATTATTTAAATAATTGTTCGTTCAAGGATATATATACACAAGGCTGTGTGTCTATATATGTTTGACTGTCTGAATTAATTGTTATTTCAAGCACAGTCTGCATAACCTTCATTCCAAGTGTTGTTCACCCCATATATGATTGTGTTGTGGAATATGCCAGCTTTGTTTTTTTCTTTTAGAGAGTAATGCCAGGATGTATGGACGTTGTCTGATTTATGGTTGGTTTTGCAGGTATTGTGGGAGATGCTGACCAGAGAAGTGCCATTTAAAGGTTTTGAGGGTTTGCAGGTGGCCTGGTTGGTGGTGGAAAAACATGAGGTACTGCACAGTATCCCACAATACCAAATGTTATTACTGTAGAACCACAACATAAATGTTTACAATGTTAGTGTAGTTGTATTACTGTTAAAGTGTACCAGTTTTCCTATGAATATATGTCCATGTCATACATTGTTGATTATGTCGCTCTGGAAGACTTTTTCCTTGGCCTAGTGAACTGCCCTCTGCCCTACATAGACAGCTGCATCCTGACTAGAATGAAACCTCATAAACAGGCCCACATGAAGTCTGTGCCCACAGAACTCATATTTCCACAGAATATGAGCTGGAATTCACCACCCCCTGGGGTTTTCATTTATCACATTTTGCCTGATTTGATCATGTTTTCAGCTACAAATACGGGATGCACTCCGAAGTGACGGTTACATAGTCAGCAAATAGTTTTGCAAACAGTGGATTTCACTTAGCATGCTGCTAAGCTAATGACGCAATACTTTGAGCATAAAAATACATAACACATAAATGTGCATAAAATAGTCCACCTTTGATTTCAGATTCTGAAAGTTCTGTTTATATAAACCTTAAACTTTAAAAATAAAAAATGCATGTTATTTAGATAGTAAGATATTTTACATAAAAGATGTTTGCATTTAGTTCACAAGACAAAACAATAGCTGAATTTATTAAAATAACCCCATTCATAAGTATGTGAACCATTGATTCTCAATACTGTGTGGTTACCTGATGATCCACGACTGTTTGTTTGTTTTGTGATAGTTGTTCATCAGTCTCTTGTTTGTCCTGAACAGTTAAACTGAGCTCTGTTCTTCAGAAAAATCCTCCAACTCCTGCAGATTCATCAGTTTTCAAGCATTTTTGCATATTTGAACCCTTTCCAGCAGTGACTGTAGGATTTTGAGATCTGTGTTTTCATACTGAGAACAACTGAGGGACTCAAACACAACTATTAAAAACGATTCAAACATTCACTGATGCTCCAGAAGGAAACACGATGCATTAAGAGCCGAGGGGTGAAAACTTTTGAACAGGATGAAGATGTCACAATTTTCCTTATTTTGTTTAAATATAGGTTGTTTTTCATTTAGTACTGCCCTTCGGAAGCAACAGAAGATACTTGCATGTTTCCTGGAAGAAAAATTAAGTACAATTTACCTTGATATTTGAATTCAAAAGTTTTCACCCCTCGACTCTTAATGCATCGTGTTTCCTTCTGGAGCATCAGTGAATGTTTGAATCGTTTTTAATAGTTGTGTTTGAGTCCCTCAGTTGTTCTCAGTGTGAAAAGATGAATCTCAAAATCCTACAGTCACTGCTGGAAAGGGTTCAAATATGCAAAAATGCTTGAAAACTGATGAATCTGCAGGAGCTGGAGGATTTTTCTGAAAAACAGAGCTCAGTTTAACTGCTCAGGACAAACAAGAGACTCATGAACCACCATCACGAAACATACAAACAGTCGTGGATCATCAGGTAACCACACACAGTATTGAGAATCAGTGGTTCACATACTTATGAATGGGGTTATTTTAATAAATTCAGCTATTGTTTTATCTTGTGAACTAAATGCAAACATCTTTTATGTAAAATATCTTACTCAGGACAGTACTAAACAAAAAATAACATGCATTTTTATTATCCCTCTTATTTTATTAAAATTATTCACATTTTCACAGATTCTGCAAGGGGTTCACATACTTTTTCATGCCACTGTATATGTCAGAAGAGCTTTTTAGCAAGTATTTATTAAACATTCAGTCTCCTCCACTGCCCAGTTTGTAAGATATAAATAAACATATGTAAAGTAAACATATGTAAACGAATGTAAACATATGAATCATGGCACTGTGTGCTGTGCGCAAGGTATTTTTGAATCCAGTTGAGAAAATGGTAGAATTCAAGCTTTTACATGCTTAATTTTTTTCCTGGATTATTTCATGTAATACACCACCCCTTCCAATCCCTTTGAAATTTCATTTGGAGGTGTTTACATGAAGGTCTCAGTTCGATTGAGCCATCAATCAGATTATTAGCTATACTGTCTGCCATCTTGGGATTGTCGCAGTTAGTTGTGGTATTGCATTCCCCACAAATGCTATATGCGATGCTTCCTAAGAGTTTGTCCTAAAGAATGTATTTTAGAAGGTCAATTTCGCTGATTAAAATTTCAGACTTTGTATCTAGATCACACTGACTGATAAATTTTTGGAGCTGTCATGTTTTATGTTCATCCTGTGGGTAACGGAACAGTATGATCATGGATTCCAGTGCTTGCTTTAGTTGGTTATTTATAGAGAACTGATCTAAAGGCTTCGCTCTGTGCGTGTACAAGAACCACTGCAACTTTTATTGAGCACTGGCATGCTTCACAGAGAGTTAAGATATATTGTGGTTCTCTTTATGCGCTTCTGCCGTGATGCCATCAGCTGAAGATCGGATTAGACCACAGTGGTTTTAGTGCTGTAGGGGGACAGTCAGGAAACCTTTTTAGATAAACATCCCTGCCTGAGACAGAGAGGAAGGGAGCAAGTACTTATAAGAGAAAATGTTGGCGAAGGGGAGTGGGAGAGGTCAAACGATGGATAAAAAGATATTTTGGTTTATGTTAAGTTCCCAGAGGAAAGGAGCACTTTCCATTCTCTCGTGGGCTCATGATTATGTGTAGTGCTAAGGCAGTTTGTCAGAAATAATACTATGTGCAATATGTTTATTAGAGCTGCTCTTCTATTGGGCGAGCCACTTGGACAGTATTACATTCCTACATGTGTGGCTTATCAAATGGGATTCGACAAGTCTCCATTACATCGTCTCTCCTCACATGCTCTTAAAGTTCCATTATCTTGAGTGAGAACTCAATTTTATCACTTAGTAATGTAAACAGCGCCCATGTAAAAGCTCTTTGTTAATCCTTATATACTGGTTATGATATATCAGACTCTTTGAACATGGAGATATACGCTCCGTTTGAGTTGTGATGTAAACTTAGCCCAGAGGACCGCTTTGCAGCAGTTGTGTTGGGACTCAAAATTAGAATTTTATGTAATGGCTGCTATAATGGGTTTTTGAAATGGATTCTAATGTGTGTGCATGTGTCTGTGGTATTTGTGTGGGTTATGTGTTCCAGAGGCCGACAATTCCCAGCAGCTGCCCCGCCAGCTTTGCAGACCTGATGAGATGTTGCTGGACTGCAGAGCCCAAGGTAATTGGTGGAACAGAGCCGAAATTCAGTACACATAATGCTCAGTATCACTTGAATCCTATAAACTGAGGAACATCACAATAACCTAGGTCTTAGGATCAAATTTGGATTTTCACAACAAATCAAGATTTTAAAATGAAATTATGCATCTTTGTGAACATCTTCACATCAAGTCCAAAATAACAAGAATACAAGAATCACGCAGGTTGAGTGGAGAATTAGAGTATTTGGTTAACTGTTTGGGATATGTCGCGGCCCTTAGCATAACCTCAAGTTTCAACACACTAATAGCGCAACTCAACTAGTCCTTGCCCCTTTATTTTGTGTATGCATTGGGCAGGATTTGTTTAAATGAGAAATATTGTAACGTGTACGTTCCTGGAAGAAAACTCAAGACTAGAAACAGTTCAGAAACTCCCTTTGGAGTTACTTTGTGCTTTGTAAATTTGCAGATAGTATTTATGCTCAACATTACACACTAAAGAAAGTTAAAAATGTAAAAAAAAAAAAAAAAAAAAAAAAGCATAATAGGCCCTCTTTAAGATGTAGGCCTATGCATTTTTAATAGTTCCCAAGTGAGCTATAATGAGGTGTAAGCTAGAACGTGCTTTGACCACTCAAAAAAGTGAGACAGGATGAGGATGAGTTTGTTTTTTTTTTTCACTTTGAGTTAGTTGCTGTATTACATTGTGCTATTTAAAGAATGACCATAATAAATTTGCTCTGTCATCTCCAGGAAAGGCCACAGTTCAAACAGATCCTAAGCACGCTAGAGACCATGAAAAATGACAGCAAACTGCCGGACCAGTGCAACTCCTTCTTACATAACAAAGCAGAGTGGAGGTACGTACTGTCCAGAACTTGCTAGCAACTTTTTTTATGTGTTTTGGTGCTTTTAGTATGAATATGTTAGTCTTACTCTTATCTATAAGCTGGTGTACTCCAAAACAATGACAAAATTCACATTTAGAAGATATAAGTGTTCAAAATCAATAATTTTGATGACATCAAACTGCTCATCAGCCCCTCCGATCCCCTCTATAAATAGAAGCTGAAACTGCGGCTAAAATTGTTCACGCATTTACTATTTCTACATGGTGAATGGCACATAGTGCACTATATAGGGGATAGAGAACGATTCAGACAGTGTTAATATGTTTTCCATTAGGGCGAATGAAGTCTGTTTTCACACAATAGCACATAGCAGATGATATGCACGAGTAGGCGCAAGACCAGAAAACGTATCGAACCTATTTGAATTCTGCACAGAATCTTATATTTTAAAGCGATATGGAGGAGATTAGGAGGAGAAACGGTTAGAGATAAGAAGAAAATGAGGCTTTACCAAGCTCAACAGCTAATATAATATAGACAAATAGCTATTAGCAATTTTTTAAAAGGGAAGGAGCTGTTCGATATGTACCGCCCTGTCCCAGTGGACATTACATCAACATATTGAATAATGCTGCGCATTTCAAGGCACTTCAGTGGGCCTTTAAATTAAATATACTATATAAAAATGTAAACATTAAGAATTATTTAATTTATTCACAATTATGGTTATAAGCATTATGGCAAAGATGTCAAAAGAGTTAGGTATTATTTTCTCTATTGATTGTTTAAAGAAATAATAGCTACAAATGACACAAGCGTGATTAACATGGACACATAACCTAACAGTAAAAAGTGTATACTTTGGGCACATATAACAATCAATAGCCAAATGAAGCCAAATGTTAGAGCCATGAACAATGTGGAAATTACTAAAGAAAAATATTTCAATTCGTCCATTAATTTGTAAAAACTAGCAAAACAAATGTGTATGTTCATTAATGTACTTAAAATACACTTGTGAGGTATTTTGGAGCAGAAATATGAAGCTTAAATCATTTTAAAAAATGATCAAAATTACTTTCTGTGAATTTTAACTGGTATTGAACTTGACACTTGCTTTTAAACTTCTGTAAATAGCAAGAGTAGGTTTTGTTTCTTTAAATGTACGAATTGCAAGAACAAAGACAAATGGAGGAAACAAACAATGGGTGCTGGACTTTAGCAGCACTGCAGTGCATGAAGGGAGAAATGAACTGAGAGGAATGGAAAAAGCGTAGAGCATAAGTGGGGAGGAAGAGGGAGGGTGAGACATTCTGGAAACACTCCTCATGAGAGTGGTAGAGAAATCAATTCTAGCAGAAGGAAAGTTTTGAGAGTGTGTGTGGAGAGGTTTTGGCAGGGGCTGATATGGCTTTTGAGGGCAGAGGGGTTGAGGAGGGGGGCATTCTGGCCTTACTTCACATACCTTTTTATAAATAGCCACACTAAAGGCTTTGTGTGGGGGGGTTTGATTGTTTAGCATACAGTACCACCTGCTGGCACAGACAGAAATTGCAGTCAAATTCTTTTAGGTCAAAGGTGCATTTTGATGTAATAGCAAAATGATTATTCCCTATTTTGATATTTGCATGCAGATGGATTGATTTTTGTGTTTGTAAAACTTCCTGTGTCTTCCTGTGTAAGGTGTGAGATAGAGGAGACGCTGGAACGCTTGAAGCAGCTGGAGAGGGAGTTGAGCTGTAAGGAGCAAGAGCTGGCGGAAAGAGAAAGAAGATTGACAGAGTGGGAAAACAGACTCATGGAAAGATCCCGATCCTGCACCCCTGTAAGTCTTCACCATTCTGTGTTTAAAATAACTACTCACCTGCAACCACACTTCTGCTTACTATGTACTACATAATCTATAATATTGCAATCCAGAAAGGGTGAGTTCGAGAATCCTTAATTATTGCCATTATTATATTGCAATTCTGTTTGATTACACTAGTGGACACTTCACCTTCATGAAGTGTGTCAGAGCAGAATTTTTTAATATCATAATGATCATGTGGATTCTCAAACTCCTCTTTTCTGTGATTGTACAGACAAACAGATCCAAAACGCCAAAGTAGCTGGTCTGGATGTTTTAATAGTGTCACAGTGTTTACTGTTTCTGGTGGAAATCCATCTATGAATGACTTATTTGTCTCTGCATGTTAATCTGAGATAGGAGAAAGAAATTACACACTATGATTTTAATCGAGAGTTTTACATGATACTCTACACACAATGCACAGCTTTAGTATGCTGAGATTGTTGTGTTTTCACATGATCTGCAGCATTCCTATAATGTAGGAAGTCACAAAGGAGAAGTGAAACTTTAACAAAGTCTGGACTCAAACAAACTTTGCATTGTGTGCAACATTAGTGGTAGTGTTCCTTGATTGTGTAGTGCAAATTTTGTCAGACATAGTAGGTCATCTGAGTAGAGAAAATCTGCATAAGACAGTATTGTGCTCTGGTGAGAAAGAAAGAAGGGTGCTTTAGAATACTTTTTAAAAGACTACTTATCACGGAAATAATATACTTTAAAAGAATATTCTTACGTGCAAATTGATTATGTTTTCAGACACTTAACTACATATTAAAGGTGCCCTAGAATCAAAAATTTAATTTACCTTGGCATAGTTGAATAACAAGAGTTCAGTACATGGAAATGACATACAGTGAGTCTCAAACACCATTGTTTCCTCCTTCTTATGTAAATCTCATTTGTTTAAAAGACCTCTGAAGAACAGGCGAATCTCAACATATGTTACGTAACAGTCAGGATCATTAATATGTATGCCCCCAATATTTGCATATTCCAGCCCATGTTCAAGGCATTAGTCAAGGGCAGCCAGTATTAACCTCTGGATCTGCACAGCTGAATCATCAGACTATGTAAGCAAGCAAGGACAATAGTGAAAAATGGCAGATGGAGCAATAATAATTGACATGATCCATGATAACATGATATTTTTAGTGATATTTGTAAATTGTCTTTCTAAATGTTTTGTTAGCATGTTGCTAATGTACTGTTAAATGTGGTTAAAGTTACCATCGTTTCTTACTGTATTCACAGAGACAAGAGCCGTCACTATTTTCATTTTTAAACACTTGCAGTCTGTATAATTCATAAACACAACTTCATTCTTTATAAATCTCTCAACAGTGTGTAATGTTAGCTTTAGCCACGGAGCACTATCAAACTCATTCAGAATCAAATGTAAACATCCAAATAAACACTATACTCACATGATCCAAAGCATGCATGCATCATGAATGACGAACATCTTGTAAAGATCCATTTGAGGGTTATATTAGCTGTGTGAACTTTGTTTATGCACTGTTTTATAGTCGAGAGCTCGGGGGGCAGGGAGCGCACGATTTAAAGGGGCCGCAGCCTGAATCGGTGCATAGTTAATGATGCCTCAAAAGAGGCAGTTAAAAAAAAAATCTATGGGGTATTTTGAGATGAAACTTCACAGACACATTCAGGGGACACCTTAGACTTATATTACATCTTGTGAAAGAATGTTCTAGGGCACCTTTAATTGCAGTTAAATAAAAATGTATTCGATTTTTACAATGCTTTTTTGGGCCACTTAAGTAGGACTTAAAGGGCTAGTTCAACCAAAAATTGTCACCAAAATTATGTCATCATTTACTCACCCTCATGTCATTGCAAATTACTTTTGTCCATCTTCAGAACACAAATGAAGATATTTTTAATAAAATCTGAGCAATTTCTGTCCCTCCGTAGACAGCTACGCAACTACCACTTTGATACTTTAAAAAGTTCATAGAGAGATCGTAAAACTAATCCATATGAATTGAGTGGTTTAGTTCAAGTTTTCTGAAGAGACATGATCACTTTATATGATGAACAGATTGAATTTAGGCTTTTATTCACATGTAAACATTCATCAACTCTCACATCAGTTGTGGTAAACGGAAGCTCAAGCATGTCTGCTTGACGTGTGAGAACCAATGAGGTTCATTCTTGTGTGTTACGCAGCTCGTTTGAGCTTCCGCAAGAGGAAGCTGATCAATGTTTGCTGATCAATGTTTATAAGCCTAAATTCAATCTGTTCATCATATAAAGTGATTGAGTCTCTTCAGAAAATTTGGACTAAACCACTCGATACATGTGGATTAGTTTTACAATCTCTTTATAAACTTTTTGAAGCAACAATGTGGTAGTTGTGTAGGCTATCACCGGAGGTACAGAAGCCACTAAGATTTTATTAAAAATATCTTCATTTGCGTCCGAAGATGAACTAAAGTCTTACGGGTATGGAACGACATGAGGGTGAGTAATTGATGACAGAATTTTCATTTTTGGGTGAACTAACCCTTTAAGTTCATTACATGTAATACAAATACTAATATGAATACCACATTACAGTTAAAATTATAATCCTGTATTTTAAATGTGCTTTAGTATGTTAGTCAAGATTAAAATAAGTGTACTACTTTAAAGTGTACTTAAGAGTGTTGAGAAACAGTCATGAATGCATACTCTCTAAGAAGAGTGTACTCTCTTAAATGGCTTTTTATTTCATTAATATTATATTATCTGTTCTAAAGTATTTATTCAGCTAGAAATAATGTTTGTAAGTATACAGTATCTCTAAAAATATTTTAAAAAATCCTTATCATGGAAAAATGATGAAAATGTATATATCAGAAAGAATAGGAACACTGTAGTATCCCATTAACCTAAATGTAAGTGTTCAGGTACATTTCCACCTCTAATTCTAATGACTATCTACAAACTTTTAATTGACTTCATGTTCTTTTTGCAGCTGTTTTCACATATTTCCCCCCTGGCGGCCACTCTCAGTGCCGAGTCCTTCTATGAGGCTCACATGGAGGAGAGCAATAGCTCGGAGGTCAGCTGTCAGATTTCATCAACCTGCAATAACGGGGATCTGGGCCAGGCCAGCCTACAGAAGCTCATGCTGGGATTCGGGGGTGTGTTTGACCTGGATATGAACATTCCCAGCGGTAACCTCATCCGCCAATCAGGGATGCAGTTGAACATGCAAGCAAAGAAGAATTCCTCCAAGTCCTGCAGTGTCCGTGAAGGACGTAAACTGAACATGGCCATCACCATGGACGACTTTGGCTGGTCTGACGATGACAGCGATTAGTGCAGGGCAGCACAGTACGATAGGGTGGGGTTAGATGGGGTTACAGCCGGTCTAAGGTCAAATATCTCGAGTCTGAGCTAGTAAAATCAATTTCCAACAGTTGTAATTAGAAGTTTAAACTAAAGATTGATCTGAATATTTTAAAAGATTGTTGCACCCATGTGTGGTATGTTTCAGTGCAAAAAAAAAAATGCGTTATTTGATCCAGAGTAGAATATTACACTGCCCTGTTAAGCAGTAGGGCTGTTTTCTGAATTTACCGGCTAACCAGTACAAATACCCTTTGATAAATATCAGGCACGATGAACGATACTGCATTGTAATTGGGAAGATACAGGGTACTGCATAAATGCCCATAAATGGCAGGATTTACCATCGGTAGGAGGGATTTACCTCTGCCTCCTCTGAGTGAAACACCAGATAATACTGAGATTTCCCCTGTGAGATAGTCACATTTACAATATTTATAAAGTGTGAGGTGAGATTTAATGGGATTTCTGAAGCTGTGTTTTTGTAAAGCCCTGAAGTTTTTATAAAATAAAGGAAATACTGAAAAACTTGTGTGAAATGGGTCAAACTGCAAGGGAACATTTCCAGTATTTACCTAAAAATATTTTAAGTTAAACGAAATATTTTAATTCACTTGCCTGAGTTTTTTCAAAACTTCCATCAAGGAAATATGTCTTCAGCCTTTTTACTTTTATCCTAAGACCACTTAATTCATGGTGCTTGCTGAGGCAAGACTGTTACTATCGCTCAAGCTTAGGTTTATGGATTTGAACAAACCTCCAACACAGAGTATTACATTTCTGCACTGAACTTGTCCTGCATTGTTTGGGGTATTGGCATAAATGATACTTCAAATTATGTGATAGATAAAACAGGTCAAAATAATGCTATAAGACCTATTTAAGAACCACAATATAAGGTAATATATTTCTGCTATAATTATGACAAAGCTGACACTGGGACACAAACAGTTATTCAGGGGAAAGAAAAAAAATTAAAGTTTATTTTAAGCTGATTGTTTTATTAATATTAATTGCACTGTATATATACACCAATCAGGCATAACATTATGACCACCTTCCTGATATTGTGTTGGTCCCCTTTTGCTGCCAAAACAGCCCTGACCCTTTGAGGCATGGACTCCTCTAGACCCCTGAAGGTGTGCTGTGGTATCTGACACCAAGATGTTAGCAGCAGATCCTTTAAGTCCTGTAAGTTGCGAGGTGGGGCCTCCATGGATCCGACTTTGTTCAGCACATCTCGATTGGATTGAGATCTGGGGAATTTGGAGGCCAAGTCAAAACTTTAAACTTGTTGTTGTGCTCCTCAAACCATTCCTGAACCATTTTTGCTTTGTGGCAGGATGCATTATCCTGCTGAAAGAGGCCACAGCCACCAGGGAATTTTGTTTCCATGAAAAGGTGTACATGGTTTGCATCAATGCTTAGGTAGGTGGTAAGTGTCAAAGTAACATCCACATGGATGGCAGGCCCCAAGGTTTCCTAGCAAAACATTGCCCAAAGCATCACATTGCCTCCGCCGGCTTGTTTTCTTGCCATAGTGCATCCTGGTGCCATGTGTTCCCCAGATAAGCTCCGTAGTCCAGTTGTGATGCTCACGTGTCCACTGTTGGCGCTTTCGGCGGTGGACAGGGGTCAGCTTGGGCACCCTGACTGATCTGCAGCTATGCAGCCCCATACGCAACAAACTGAGATGCACTGTGTATTCTGACACCTTTCTATCAGAACCAGCATTAACTTCTTGAGCAATTTGAACTACAGTAGCTCGTCTGTTGGATCGGACCACACAGGCCAGCCTTCGCTCCCCACGTGCATCAACGAGCCTTGGCCACCCTTGACCCTGTCGCCGGTTCACCGCTGTTCCTTCCTTGGACCACTTTTGATAGATACTGACCACTGCAGACCGGGAACACCCCACAAGAGCTGCAGTTTTGGAGAGGCTCTGACCCAGTCGTCTAGCCATCACAATTTGGCCCTCGTCAAACTCGCTCAAATCCTTACAATTGCCCATTTTTCCTGCTTCTAACACATCAACTTTGAGGACAAAATGTTCTCTAGCTGCCTAATATATCCCACCCACTATCAGGTGCCGTGATGAAGAGATAATCAGAGTTATTCACTTCACCTGTCAGTGCTCATAATGCTATGCATGTGTATATATATACACTACCAGTCAAAAGTTTGGAAACATTACTATTTTTTATGTTTTTGAACGAAGTCTCTTATGCTCATTAAGGCTGCATTTATTTCATAATAAATACAGAAAAAACAGTAATATTGTGAAATATTATTACAGTTTAAAATTATGGTTTTCTATTTTAATATACTTTAAAATATAATTTATTTATGTGATCAAAGCTGAATTGTCAGCATCATTAATCCAGTTTTCAGTGTCACATGATCCTTCAGAAATCTTTCTAATATGGTGATTTATTATCAATGTTGGAAACAGTTGTGCTGCTTAATATTATTTTATAACCTGTGATACTTTTTCAGGATTCTTTGATGAATAAAATGTAAAAAAATATCAGCATTTATTTAAGATAGAAATCTTTTGTAACAATATACACTACCGTTCAAAAGTTTGGGTTATTTTTCTTTCTTTCTTTTTTTTTTTTTTTTTTTTTTTTTGAAAGAAATTAATACTTTTATTCAGCACGGATATGTTAAATTGATAAAAAAGTGATAGTAAAGATTTATATTGTTAGAAAAGATTTATATTTTGAATAAATGCTTTCTGTTTTAACCTTTTATTCATCAGTGAATCCTGAAAAAAGTACCAGTTTCCAAAAAAAAATATTAAGCAACACAACATTTTTCAACACTGATAATAACTGAGTATCAAATCAGCATATTAGAATGATTTCTGAAGGATCATGTGACACTGAAGACTGGAGTAATGATGCTGAAAATTCAGCTTTGATCACTGAAATAAATTATATTTTAAAGTATATTAAAATAGAAAACAATAATTTTAAATTGCAATAATATTTCACATTATTCTTGTTTTTTCTGTATTTATTATGAAATAAATGCAGCCTTAATGAGCATAAAAGACTTAATGTAATGTTTCCAAACTTTTGACTGGTAGTGTGTGTGTGTATATATATATATATATATATATATATATATATATATATATATATATATATATATATATATATATATATATACTGCCCTAGCATATGCATTAAAAACCAGTCAGAACACACAAAGCAACATCCTAGTGTTATGGTGGAGTTTTGCATTCAAATCTCACATAAAACTGTACATGATTGTCATTGATTGCGTCTTTCTGGAGTCATGTGACAGGCATAACCAGTGCTTTCACTTGTTTTCTTGCAGATAAGCTCAGTGCCAACTGGAGTCAGAGCAAAGAGGCCCACTTTGTATGGTACACTCCATTTGCGCTGTAAACCATGTCTGCACTGTATCCACTTGACAAATAGGTACAGGAAAAAAGGGGCTTGCAAAATATTTTCATATTTTTCTGCTTGTTCTTCATTTAAATCCTTATATTGTATACACAATGCTTGGTCTGGTAATTATAGTTTTGTGATGTCCTTCATAACTGTATGTTGTGTATACAGAGGCTCAAGAGTCTCAAGTTTAGTGTTATGTGTGGCCACTGTGTGATCCACTGAAGGTTTACATGTGTGGGTGTGTTTGTTCCCAGCACAGAGATCCGGCTCTCCTCTTTCACAAGGCAAACACGCAACCCTATTCATCACCAGTGCATGTTTAATCTGTAAACTATATCCAAAGCAGGCGACTGGATAAGAAGATTAGCTTGCCTGTGTTGAGAATATTATGTACTTAGTTTCAAGCATATAGAGCAGTATGAGTCAAAAGTTGAGACATCACTGAATGTAGGTTTCTCATGATCTAAAAGACCTTATGATTTAAAGGGTTCTGCTTAAATGCTTCAAATTAGTTTTGCAGAGAACGGTATAGAAAAATATAAAAGTATTTTATTAATAAAAATATGAATTTTGTGGGAAACTACTGGAAAAGTTTGCCAGGTCAGATATCTCAATGCAGTGTGTGTGCAGACGTGATCTAGAAAGAGTAATGACTTGCCACTGCATATTTACCATACATAGGACAAGCTGTTTAGAAAACGGATGGATGGATTACCACATTTGCAGTTTGGTGTCCAAACTTTTCCCTGATACTGCAATAAAAATTGCTCCAATGTGTATTTTTATTTGAAAATATATATTTAATCATTTCACTATAAGATATAAATTGTGATTTCAGTTTATTGATAGTTTCATAAGCTAAAGAAAACTGTATTAAGCTTGTTTTCAACGAGGTCGTTTATTTAAACCCTTCACAGTAGTGTGCATGTGTAGATGTGTGTTAATTTGTCAGCATTTTAAAAACACAAATTCTGGATAGTGCTTATACTGCTGATGGCATATTTCTGGGGACCTGTGAAAACCCTTCTTCCATTTTCTCTTGGCAACACTAATGCAAACATGTCAATGGTTGCTAACAGATTAACACAATATTTCCTCAGGTCATCTACTTTAAGACCAGACAACCGTGTGGCCCAGATCCAGCCCACATCTGGTACAGGTGGATCATACGCAGACCAGATCTGGGCCGAAACTATTGCCGTCAGGGAGCTGTCAAATTTTGGCAAGGCCCAATGTCCCACCTTGTGAAATTACAACCGTTTGGCTCCTTTGACACAAAGAAAGCCATACAAATATATCCTAAAACTCTTGGAGACATAAAAGACCAATCGCAGCAGATTATTTTTGCATTTTTATTGAATAGGTTGACCAAATAAAAGGAACACTTTTATTTCATGGAATGTGGTTTCATAACAGAACATTTTACATATTAAGTCAGGCATGAGTTGTCTTGCTAGGTTGTGCAAGGGTCAGTAAGCCATCAACTTAATACTCCTCTCCTTCTTCATCCTCTTCTCCGACACTGTCTGTGCCAACTTCTTCATAATCTTTCTCCAGGGCAGCCATGTCTTCTCTGGCCTCTGAGAACTCGCCCTCTTCCATACCTTCACCCACATACCAATGAACGAAAGCTCTCTTGGCGTACATCAGATCGAACTTGTGATCCAGACGAGCCCATGCTTCAGCAATGGCTGTAGTGTTGCTCAGCATGCACACGGCTCTCTGCACCTTAGCCAGGTCTCCTCCAGGAACCACAGTCGGGGGCTGGTAGTTGATTCCAACCTTGAATCCAGTGGGACACCAGTCCACAAACTGGATGCTACGCTTTGTCTTGATGGTAGCGATAGCAGAGTTGACATCTTTGGGTACGACATCTCCACGGTACAGCAGACAGCAAGCCATGTACTTGCCGTGACGAGGGTCGCATTTCACCATCTGATTGGCCGGCTCGAAGCAAGCGTTGGTGATGTCAGCAACGGACAGCTGCTCGTGGTAGGCTTTCTCTGCAGAGATCACTGGGGCGTAGGTGGCGAGAGGGAAGTGGATACGTGGATAGGGCACCAGATTAGTTTGGAACTCGGTCAGATCTACATTTAGGGCTCCATCGAAACGCAGGGATGCTGTGATGGAGGAAACGATCTGCCCGATCAGCCTGTTGAGGTTTGTGTAGGTGGGACGCTCAATGTCAAGGTTTCTACGGCAGATATCGTAGATGGCCTCGTTGTCCACCATGAAGGCACAGTCGGAGTGCTCGAGGGTGGTGTGGGTGGTAAGGATGGAGTTGTAGGGCTCAACCACCGCTGTGGACACTTGAGGAGCTGGATAGACAGCAAACTCAAGTTTTGACTTCTTTCCGTAGTCGACAGAGAGCCGTTCCATTAGGAGGGAGGTGAACCCAGAGCCGGTGCCACCACCAAAACTGTGGAAGATCAGGAAGCCCTGGAGCCCAGTGCACTGATCAGCCTGCAAACAAAACAGTGAACATTTTGATGGGGAAATATCTCAATTATAAAAACATTTAATTATAACAAAATTTCCTTCTATTTTTCTTGCCTAGTGACTAGCACATTTAAGGGGGAATGTATACGTTCTGTGAAGTTCTTAACTAACCAGTCCCATCAAGATTACGCAGGACTTTTCCCTGATTTTGCGGCCTAAAATGATTTAATTTGCTGCAGCTTTTCTCAAAACTTGCAGCATATTTTTGTTGCCGTTTTGCAGTATAATAATCAGTAATACAGTATAGCAGTGCAGATGCTGGTATAGGTAATATAGGCACCGCCCAAGGTGGCATGGGGCACCGCTTGCGCACAGTTTTCAGACACAACTTTATTTTTTATAGTTCATGAGGCAGTTTCGATGACGTTATTTCGACAAATGTCGACAGCGCGTTATTGTAATGCTTGTGCATGAATCTCTCTGCTCGCAGGTGGAGACTAGCAAATATTTGCAAATAAAACACTATATAGGCTTCACGGTATGAATTCAATATAAACACGATATCAGCCTGATTTTGGTATGATCCATTTGACTTAAGGTGTCTTGGCGATTCTTACATCCCAACACCTATTGGCATTTACGAAAACAACATGTCTGTGACACTTCACGGTGTCATTAAAGAAAGACTTGCATGTTTAATTTTTTCCAGTCACCCACGACAGGCTGTCACATCAGTGATGTTGACCAATAGGAGCAAAGAAGCTCTTTTGTACACCGCTTATAAACATGGTGAAATGAAAGAGACTATGGTATTGGTGCGGCAATGGAGAAAGATTTGTGGAGCTATTGACTGAATTTTCTGGCTTTCCATGTTTTCACTGTTATATGGTAGGGGGCGCTATTATGCAACTTCTGAAAGATTACTGGATCTGTGGATCAAAACGTGCAAAAAAGGAGCAGAAACAAGTGATAAAAGCAAAGCATTATGCACATTGTAGTCTTTGAAAAAAAAAAAAAGCTATTTTCTCAACTTTTTGTTCAAAATCAAACTTTTTTTTAAATTAAACTTACCCACATTCATGTGTTGATTTAAAAAAAAAAAAAAAAAAAGGCATAAAGCTATAATAAAACTGTTTAAAAGCAAAGGCTCTATTATTTCTCTTGATATATTGCGTGTTCAGATACTCATACAACAAAATATTCTAGGGGCCATGAAAGTTTTGAGAAAAATATATAAAAAATGCTGGTGGTTACTGGCAACTTTATATAAAAAAAAATAAAAAAAAAAACACTGGTAGGGAAAGAGTTAAGATACTCAGTCTATATAACTGGATATCCCAGTGCTCTGTATTACATTACATGAAACTCACTGCAATGCAGCGCCAGGACACTTGAACACATTGAGTAATTTGCTTGGACTCTGAATTATGGATTTTTATTGCCTAATATTGCTTCCACCTCTCAGGTTAACATTTTGCTGAAAAATTGCGGAAAGACAAAAATGCAGTTTGCATTCAATTCTGTGATCGCAGAATCGTGAAATCCTGGGGGACTGACTACAATCTAGTTTATAGGTAAGGCAGTGGCAGTGTGGGTGTCTTACCAGTTTACGAGTTCTGTCCAGCACCAGGTCAATGATCTCCTTGCCAATGGTGTAGTGCCCACGGGCGTAGTTATTGGCAGCATCTTCCTTGCCAGTGATCAACTGCTCAGGGTGGAACAGCTGGCGGTAGGTACCTGTGCGCACCTCATCTGGAACAACAAGAAACTTCTTATAATTGCAGGCTAACCACAACACTTGAAGTTGCCCCAGGGAACAAAATATTACAGCAGGGAGGGAATTAAAAAAAATTGTTTATTACCAATGACAGTGGGCTCCAGGTCGACAAAGACTGCTCTTGGGACATGTTTACCAGCTCCAGTCTCACTGAAGAAGGTGTTGAAGGAGTCATCTCCTCCTCCAATAGTTTTATCACTGGGCATCTGACCATCTGGCTGGATCCCATGCTCTAGACAATACAACTCCCAGCATGCATTGCCCATCTGGGCGCCGGCTTGGCCAACGTGCATGGAAATACATTCACGCTAGAGCAAAAGAGAAAAAAGGAGATGGTTTAACATCAGCAACTTAAAATGCTCAGAAGAAATGTAAATTAAATATCTTATATATTTTGTATTGTGTAAATAAATGGATCTTATTAAAGTAAAAAAGTTAAACATTTTTTTCTGAAGCCCCCTGAAAAAGGATGCGACAGCAGGTATATTTTTACACAAGCACATTATGTCCAGACAGGAAATAGGGCAGAATTATAGGGCAGGATGTTTACTCATGCACACTCTTTTCATATGGAAAGTTGTTGAATTGTGTTGAATGCAGGGACAGGACAGTATAGGTTTCCATTGTAACATTACAAATTAGGTAGATAAGAGGTAGGGACTTTCCTTAAGCTTAAAATGCTAAATGTGTTAGAAATATGATCACTGGCCAGTAACAAAGTATAGCCTAAGATAACCCATTTCCAAAGATCAATTGGTCTACATGTGGATCAATACCCGTTCCCAGCTCCCAACCAGACATACTGCAGCTGTTTCAGTCGTTTTATCTGCATGAGCGCATGCGGGCCTAAATGCTGACTAAGCCTATAGTCTAGGGAGGCTGTGGAATGTCCCCATTTTGCGCTCCTATGATCACTCTTTGAGTGCTCATTTATACATCTAAAACAGAAATACGGAATTAAATGAGTCATTGTTACTAAAAGTATAGTGTGGGGGAAGAGACCCAAAGGGCAGGGCAGGGCTGGTCCCTTCCCCCACCCAACGTGTACCACCCATCTTTGACAAAAAAAAAATGAGAAGAAAAAAGCGCGATATCTGATCGCGCCTTTACTGGAGACCTTTATCCGAGTATTTGAAATTCTGACGTGTCTGCTCCACCCTGTGGCGCATCTAACAAAAGCTTAAGCTTTTTTATCATTTACAAGTTTAATACAATTCTGGATATGTAACATGTGCATCTTATCAGGGCGTTTATCAGTTTTACAAATATATCGGTTTAGTTTTCTGCCTCTGCCCCTTTCTCTTTGTTCTGTGTGCCTTTCGAAAGTGCGTCAGTCATCTTAAAGCTCCTGCTGTTGCGCGTGCGCGCGCATTTGTCTCGCTGCCGCCCAATGCATCGAAATACTTTTAATCCTCCTCGCTAAACACGTAATTGTAAACGAATTTAGATATACATGACTATTTTAAGACAGAAATCACTTCAAATTTAACACAAAACTCAAAGATATTTCGTACTAAACACGAATATCAGGCTGTAAAATAACATTGTATAGACAGAGAAAATAATCGTCTGCCGTATTTGCTAAAAACAAACATAAAATATATGACTCACCATTTTGTCAGATTTTCCTTCAGACCGACGTCAAGGGTTCGGAGAATGAAGGCAGAATTGCCGCGGAAGGGGCCAGACTACGTTTATATAGAGGCGCGCGACCGGATGCAGGAGAGGCGGGGCTCTGGCTTCACTCTGGCGGGAGCGACAGTTAGCGGTCACGAGTGAGGGGAAGGAGGGAACTTTTGGGCGGAATTTCATATTAGCCGACTCATTCAGTCAGAAAAGGATTGAGAGAGAATGGAAAGTGCCCAGTTGTTTGGGTTCTCAATTTAAATTGTAAATAAAATAATAATAAAAAAAAAAACACTACGCAAATATTGGACGCTGAGTGAGGTCGCGTTTATGATATATATTTGAATAAGATCTGCCATATATAGCCTATATATCATCACTACAACAGACAAAGGCATGTTTTCATTCAGGTTTCAAACATACAAAGGTTTTAAGAAAAGGTTTGACATTTCTACATGTTTATTTGAACAGCTCTTTATTTTTAATTATTGCACAGTGTATTTTTATCAATAGTTGACTCAAAGTTTGAAAGATAGTTGACCGAAAATTTTATTTTATTTTTTTAACAATATTTGCCAAAGTTCTTATATTGTAAGTGTATGGGGACTGCTAAGCATCAGAAAGGAAAACATTAAGTGGAAAAGTTCAGAGAAAAAAAGTTAAAATTTATAATATATAAATAAACTATAAACATACAATAACATGAAATAGATTAAAATATATTTTTATGAAGAATTAAACAGTATGCGAAATAAACATAACAGAAATGAAATATTTTTAAATTAATATATTACACTGTATTAAGTATAATAATAATATTATTAAGATATTTTAATAATAATACAATAATAATTAAATAAGTATAATAACATTAGTATATTTTAGTTGAAATCCAATGGCTCCATGAGGCCTGCATAGCCAGCAATGACATTTCCTCCCTCAAGATCCATAAAGGTACTAAAAACATATTTAAATCAGTTCATGTGAGTACAGTGGCTCAATACTAATATTATAAAGAGACAAGAATATTTTAAAAATATATTTTTTTGTACCTTTATGGATCTTGAGAGAGGAAATGTCATTGCTGGCTATGCAGGCCTCACAGAGCCATCGGATTTCAACTAAAATATCTTAATTTGTGTTCCAAAGATTAACGAAGGTCTAACGGGTGTGGAACGGCATGAGGGTGAGTAATAAATAACAGAATTTTCATTTTTGGGTGAACCCTTTAATTTGTAATTTTTCAGAGTTAATAAACTGGGTCTTTACACAAAAATATGTAACTGCATTTTAAATTTTAGGATGAGAATGACTGAAGATTGAAAACCACTGGTCTATATATGATTTTCTTGCTACATTCCAAGTCTTAGTTTGTTTTATCGAATTTAAAACAAAGATTATTAAAATATTTCATTGTCAACTTATTGCATTTATAATTTTCTTCTCATAATAAATTATATCTCCAAATGTTGATGTCAGTAGTAATAATAATAATAGGACCCTGGTATCCTCCAAGAGTTTTAAAGGGCATTTGTTACAGAAGACCAGAACGTATATCATCTGGTCTGAAAACATGTTGCAGTAACAGAGCCACATTTGCACAGAGTAGTTTTCACATTAATGTAACTTTGAGTATATCTGTGTCATGAACTTTGCTCTTTGGCAGATATGTCTCCAGATCTGCTCTGCAGGAAGCCTCAGCAGATGTATATTGAAATAAATACAATGATGCCCATCAACTGTTTTGTTTACCGACATCCTTCAAAATATCTTCTTTTGTGTTCTGCAGAAGAAAGAATTTCAGACAAGTTTGGAACAACTTGAAGGTGAGTAAATGGTGACAGAATTTTCATTTTTGGATGAGCTAACCCTTTAACTGGAAGATAATATTGTACAATACATCAAACACATTGACTGTAATAACGCTTTCTCGCTCTTTCCCCGCACAAGGTTTTGTGGCTTGGATAAGTCCAATTGTTTAGAGAAGGACTCAGTGGAGAATGTCAGGAATGCCTGGTAGGGCGGTTGGTGTTTTTAAGTGGAGGGCAGTGCAATCGTGTCAGCTTATGAGAGGAAAGAAGCAATAAAAGGGTCAAGTTTAAATTATGTTAACATTATGCTCCCAAATGTGAGAAAAACAGACCATAAAAAGTTATCGTTTTAGGGGAAACTTGTCTCCTGCGACTTCTCAGACGGGGAGGGGTCAAAAGTTAAATGAAAGGAGCTGTATGTAAAATGATCTGTTAAGGGCTAGATTTGCATCCAAATAGACCATCTACAATGTAAATTAGACCATTGTTTGTGGAATTTACCTTTCTATGTCTGGAACTATTTGCAATCCCACCCCATACTTTGCCTGAAGATTTACTTTTAAACATTAATTGCGGAAAGACATTTTGAGTGTTGTGCTATGGCAGGCTGCCAAGCCATAAGTGAAATGATCTTAAAGTGGCATTTATGTAATTTGTCAGAAGGCACTTTTAAACATCTCAACAGCTGATATGTTTTAATATTTGATATAACACGATTTTAAGCTTCAAGTCTGTGCAAGGGCATCTTAAGCACACTAAAACAGACTTGAATGACTCATGATTTTAAGTCATGCAAATTGCGTAACACGGTACACTGTTGTCGACTGCTTCCATGGCAATCATTGTGATCTCCATTTGCATTTCCTTAGTCCTCAGGCAATCAAATTACAAAAACATTACACAAGCAGGCTTCAGGTGGCATAGTGCCGCCCAATCTTTTATTCTTACCCCCGGAGCATTATAATCAAGAAAACTAAAGCTGTTAGCACTGTAGTGGTTACCGTCGTAACAATTCTCAATCTTTTTTCACTATAGTAACTGTTGCTAGTAACTGGTTATCTTGTTTGCTGATTAACTACATTTTTTGTTTGACAAACAACTAAAAATGTCAATATGAGTCTTTAGAAGATATCACCTTTACCTTTATGGTGTGTCATGTGCACTTGGAGATTGACTTGCATGAGTCATGTGGAGGATTTGTTCATATTCATCCACTGATTAGACAAAAACAAAACTGACACATTGAATCAATAACCAATATCAGGAAAATAGGAGTAAAATTTTTTAAAAGGCACATAATCTACATGTCAAATACAGCTTTCAAATGAGCATAGGAAACATAAAAACAATATTTTGTTAAAGTGACAATACTGTTTGTGAAAGCTATGAAGATCTGTGATGTTTCTTGACAAGATTATGAAAACCAGGAATTCCTTTAATACTCCTCTCCTTCTTCTTCTCCCTCTTCTCCGACACTGTCTGTGCCAACTTCTTCATAATCTTTCTCCAGGGCAGCCATGTCTTCTCTGGCCTCTGAGAACTCGCCCTCCTCCATACCTTCACCCACATACCAGTGAACGAAAGCTCTCTTGGCGTACATCAGATCGAACTTGTGATCCAGACGAGCCCATGCTTCAGCAATGGCTGTAGTGTTGCTCAGCATGCACACGGCTCTCTGCACCTTAGCCAGGTCTCCTCCAGGAACCACAGTCGGGGGCTGGTAGTTGATGCCAACCTTGAATCCAGTGGGACACCAGTCCACAAATTGGATGGTACGTTTGGTTTTAATGGTGGCGATAGCAGAGTTGACATCTTTGGGTACGACATCTCCACGGTACAGCAGACAGCAAGCCATGTACTTGCCGTGACGAGGGTCGCATTTCACCATCTGATTGGCCGGCTCGAAGCAAGCGTTGGTGATTTCTGCAACGGACAGCTGCTCATGGTAGGCTTTCTCTGCAGAGATCACTGGGGCGTAGGTGGCGAGAGGGAAGTGGATACGTGGATAGGGCACCAGATTAGTTTGGAACTCGGTCAGATCTACATTTAGGGCTCCATCGAAACGCAGGGATGCTGTGATGGAGGAAACGATCTGCCCGATCAGCCTGTTGAGGTTTGTGTAGGTGGGACGCTCAATGTCAAGGTTTCTACGGCATATATCGTAGATGGCCTCGTTGTCCACCATGAAGGCACAGTCGGAGTGCTCGAGGGTGGTGTGGGTGGTAAGGATGGAGTTGTAGGGCTCAACCACCGCTGTGGACACTTGAGGAGCCGGATAAATGGCAAATTCCAGTTTTGACTTCTTTCCGTAGTCAACAGAGAGCCGTTCCATTAGGAGGGAGGTGAACCCAGAGCCGGTGCCACCACCAAAACTGTGGAAGATCAGGAAGCCCTGGAGCCCAGTGCACTGATCAGCCTGCAGGATTAAATAATGAGTTATTCCTAGAATCACTTGTCAGGATTTGTCTGCTGTCTGCTACTTGACCCTAATGCAACCCCCAAGATAAAGCCAACCTTTGACCCCAAGACTGTCTTACCAGTTTGCGAGTTCTGTCCAACACCAGGTCAATGATCTCCTTGCCAATGGTGTAGTGCCCACGGGCATAGTTGTTGGCTGCATCTTCCTTGCCAGTGATCAACTGTTCAGGGTGGAACAGCTGGCGGTAGGTACCTGTGCGCACCTCATCTGGAAAATCAATTAGTATTTGATTATCATTTTATTAGATTTTAGATAAGATAATTTGGTCACTTGCATCATTTATTTTCATCAGATTACTCTTGATAAGTTATAGTATAAGTTCACTTTCTGCTGAACACAAAAGAAGACATTTTGAAGAATATGGGTAAACAAACAGTTGATTGGCCCCATTGATTTCCATGGTATCGGGAGAGAAAAAAAATACTATGGAAGTCAATGGGGCCCATGAACTGTTTGGTTACCAACATTCTTAAAAATATCCTTTTGGTTGAACTATCCCTTTAATTATACAAAGTATGTCATTTTTCAGTTTCATTACCAATGACAGTGGGCTCCAGGTCAACAAAGACAGCTCTAGGAACATGTTTTCCAGCTCCAGTCTCACTGAAGAAAGTGTTGAAGGAGTCATCGCCCCCTCCGATTGTTTTATCACTTGGCATCTGACCATCTGGCTGGATCCCATGCTCTAGGCAATACAACTCCCAGCATGCATTGCCCATTTGCACACCTGCCTGGCCGACATGGACTGAGATGCACTCACGCTATAGGGTGTAAATGAGAGGCATGGTTAAAACTGCTAAAAAAAGTCAAAGCCATTTAACTTTCTCTTGGAAAAATATCTTTAAAAAAATAAAATAAATAAAAATTACATAAAAAATAAAAAATTTAAATAAAATTATTCATGAAGACTATAAGACCATTAAATAAATGTCAAGTACAATCATTCACTATAATAAATAATACATCAGACAAATAAATCTTTTAAAATGTCCTACCATTGTAGAATTTTCCTCTGGCCGACGTCAAGAGTTCGGTTGAGAAATCTTGTGAATGTTCTCTGTGAAGATATCATTGCTATTTAAGAGCAAGCTCATGCCATGGTAACATGGTTTGTTGTTGGAAACAAAGGGGTTAAGTTCAATCACGTGAATGTCAATCAAAGATGACCTCAGTGTACTGAACAAACAGGCCTAGTCACACCCCAGTGCTTCTTGTTACATTTAAAAGACACACGCTAGCCAACACTCATCTAATCATCCACAGTCATTAATATTTAACCCTGCATTAGTGAATCACATCTTAAAAGAATTTAGTGAGGTTTGTATCACAGATGGAAGAACCATGTAAAACAGAGGTTAAGGGAGTGTGAACTTCAAATGTTATGGTTCACTGTGGCTTAAGCAATCACTATTTTTCAAACTTATGGTTAGGGATTTAATCAAACCCCCAACTCTCTATGCCTATTCACAAGGCAAAAACAATAAGTCAATAGCATTGTTTATTTTAAATGCTTTAAATTTGAATGGATTTTGATGTGCTGTCAATGTTTTAATTGCTTAGCAATGCAGTGGTAACCACCACAGCACCGTAGCGTCATGGCAGCAGCTTTTGCAAGGGCAAATACCACTTCAATTTTTTTCAGAAAATGTAAAATAAAAATATAATTTATTGAAATCTCATCCACAGACTTCCCTGCTTTTTTTAAAAAAAAAACATTTTTTCTTCTCTGTGTGTGGGATCACTTGTTTTTGTGCTTTGGGTTATACCCAAAGGATACTAAAAGCCAAATCTACTTTCTCGTTCTTTGTTTCTGTCTCTACATAAGCTGTGTAAACTGACCCAGGCACTCATCATCTGAAGCACTAACAATGTCATATCTGTACCCTAATTAAGTCTGTAAACTATTGTTAACCGGCTAGGTGGCCATGGAGCCCAAGAACAAACAATTCTCATCTGTTCCCTGAAAGTTCCCATGACAATAAATGCACATGAAACATAAGTCAGAATGGGGAGGGTGGAGCTTTGTTCGAAATGTTAGGCTATGTTCAGACTGTCAGCAAAAATCTGATTTTTTGCATATCCTAATTTTATCCAGATGGGTTTTTGAAATTCTAGACAGCAAAAAAAGAAAACAAACATGTGGTTTCAACAAAATGTGTGAAACCACATTTGGAGGTGGTTTGAAATGTGATTCCAATAAGATTTTTACAGAAGTGTCTCAGTCTGGACACTCTAGCTGCTCAAATCTGCCTGTCATTCCAAATCCGATTATTTGTGTATCCAATTGGAATGTGATCTAAAATTATTGACTGTCCACATTGTATGTCGCAACTGTTCAGATCCGATTTGTGTGTCCATGCCGCCCCTTTCGTTTTCCAGAATATCTGCGTTGGTTTCTATGGCAATGGCATTGCTTTGTATACGGCAAAAACAACAACCACAGCATGGGAGGGTTTACAATAGAGATGTTGTAGCAAGTAGAGATTTATAACAAGACAATGTTATAAATCCCGCTAGCCACCACGCTGGACTGATAAGTCTTCTGGAGTAACAGCAGAAATGTAGGAGGCTGGTATTTGTGACTTTGTTCTGCATTGTCGTCTCCGCCGGTTTCAAAACGTCTCCATTATGTTGTAATTTTCTGCTCGTCCGGCACTTTTCATCAACTCAACCTTGTTTCTGCAGTGACTTTCAGCATGGTTCCTATAACAGCGTCTGACATTTTTGTTTTACGTAGCGTGAGAAAGTCAGATAAACCATGAGAAATCCGATCAGAGCGTTCAGACTGAAACGGATTTCCAGAAATGTGATTTGAATAGGATTTCAAACCACATAAATGTAGCTTGAAATGCATTTCATGTGATTTTGGCCATTCACACTTCCTAAATCTGATCGGATTTAAATCGGATAAGCACACAAATCGGATTTGGGCTGACAACGTAGCCTATGTGACTTTCTCACGCCATGTAAAACGTAAATGTCAGACGTTGTAATAGGAAACAAGCTGAAAGTCGCTTCAGTAACAAGGTTGTGTTGTTGCAAAGTGCCAGACGAGCAGAAAATGACAATATAACGGAGACGTGTTTTGAAACCGGAGGAGATAAAGCCGGAATAACGTGTACCAGGCTCCTATGTTTCTGCCGCATAAATTTTACGCATAGTCAAAGATTTTATATATATATATATATATATATATATATATATATATATATATATATATATATATATATACAGTGGTGTAGTCTAGTTTTTTGTAGTGAGTATACTGTGAAATTCCCATCGCTCGTAAGATATACTGTCCATGTCCAGAAAGGTAATAAAAACATCATCAAAGTAGTCCATGTGACATCAGTGGATTAGTTAGAATTTCTTGAAGCATCGAAAATACATTTTGGTCCAAAAATAACAAAAACTACGACTTTATTTAGCATTGTCTTCTCTTCCGGGTCTGTTGTCAATCCGCGTTCACAACTCCGCAGTGACGCTGCTGACGTGTTATCTGGTGTGCCCAAGCTTCATTGGACTGATTTTATACTGTTTAATGTCAATCACCATCTAACTCAGCCAGTTAAGATAGCCTTAGATGTTATGAATATGGTCCCTGGAGCATTATCAGCTGGCAAGTTTCAATGCACAATTAAGAGTTCAAGTTGCAACTATTTTTACAAAATTCTGGGTTACATATTTTGGGTTCATTTTAATCCAGCCATATTCCAGCCGATTTAGTGTCAGTTATTTTGGATATACTGTATATCAGGTACAGTTCATGGCAAATTTTCACAAGAAAAAAAAAAAAAAATCTCTCAACTAATGCTGTAAAATATATAGTTGGTACTACATTCATATTGAAGGTAAAATTAACTGATTTGTATACAAACTTAAACTACACAAGGACATTTTTGTAATATTAAAGTTATAATAGGCCTACTAACTTTAAAATTATTTTTTTGAAATTAATTTTTTGAAATCTAAACATTTAAATGGTGGCTGTCAACTTGACGGATTTATTCAAACATTCATTATATAGGACATCAATAAAGGACATTAAAATATATAATTAATATGTAATATGGGGCATATATTTAGCTAAATGCTCCTCTCTAGAGTTAATTTTTTGGTCACGAGTTTATTCACTAAATATTGAAATCTCTTCTGAGGTAACATTAGCCTAAATCTGACGTTACGTGACATTGTTTACAAGCGTCTTTCCGCAGTTTTCACCTGATTACGCTAATACACAAGACATGATATGGATTTTATTAAGTTGTTCTGTATCTTTTAACATACCTTTTAGAAGTTCGTTCATGTTTATTTCGCGCTGTAACTAGTATGAAAACGGAGGAGAGAATCAGTTCATGTGCGCTTCATGCTGCCGCTTCTCTTGAACTGATGAGGCGATACAGCGGTCATGACACATCAAAGAGCGCCAAAGCGGTATTTGTTTTGTTTTGTTTTTTCAGTGTAAAATGGGCAGAATTTGAAATATGAAACTTTGTTTCATGTCAAAAACAACAAACCACAATTCGTATTGTGATTTATTGGATGGTTACGTATCCTCTCGATTTTTAAGTGGGTATACGGAAATCCTTGAACATTCCTAGTGTGTATACGGCGTATACCTGCGTATCACGTAGACTACACCACTGTATATATATAAAGAAAGACGATTCGCTCCTATTATTTGTGAATGGGAGAAACTGCAACGCCCAATATGGCGGTCCGCCTTCTTGGTAAAGTCATAATTTGCGCCACTGCAGCTGCCGTTACAAACTCCGGTTCCCATAGAAACCGAGAAACCTAACTTGAAAAACAAGCGCTATTTGAGCATTTATTTATGTCAGATTTTGTTGCTGATTTTAAACATGTTATTTAATTGTGAGTTCGGCAAGTAGTTTTTGAGATTTCAGGATTCTCCCTTTCAAATAGATAGGCGTTGCAAATATGGCCGCCGAATGAACAGACTTTCCTCGAAAGGGACTTTGGCTTTAGTCCAGATGGCGGCTACATATTATCGTGTTATAAAGACAACATCTGTATTGCAAACCCCTCAATGTTTCGGCTGTTGTTGTTTTTGGCGTATACCTACCAACTCAACGTCATTGCCATAGAAACCAATGCAGTCAGATATTTTGGAAAGCGAACGAGCGGCATTGGGCACACAAATCGGACCTGAACAGTTGCGATACACAATGCGGACATTCAATAATTTTACATCAGATGCCAATCGAATACAATATTTTTAACACAACACACACACATTACTAACGTAAAAACCGCACCCCCTCGCTGCACAGCGGAGCCGGGCGTGACTACAGCACAGAACATCACAATATATACCTATGTATATACCAGTCTCCTCCGTAGCTGTTTTTCTGATGAGATGGAGGAGTTCAACTTCTGCGCCGCGACTCGACAGGGTCTTATTTAAAGATCAAGATGATGCAGCATCTCCATTTTTCCTGCATCCGGTCACAATACGTGGGTACGCCTACGTCGTTACCAATGCAACCCATGCATATATGATGGACAAACAAATCTTATATGATCACTTGCAATAAATAGTGCGGACAGTCTGTCTGAAAAGATCTGGTTTGAGAAAATATCCGATTTGCCTGCAGTCTGAACATTGCCTTCTTAGTAGCTATTATTATCTGTGTTGCATATTTCGAAGCTCATTCATAGGCTTAACATTTCAAATGGCCAAGGAATAAGAAATGGCTATATAAGTGTCAATGTAGTTTAGGTTTTCATATGTGAGTAATATCGCATTAGCAGTATTAAGAAAAAAGGGAGGCTTAGCTTTATTGCCCTTAAAATATGTAAAAATGATTCCATGACAAAAAGTGGATGAAGTGAGATGAACGAGAGGAACCTAGATTTGAAGTTCAGCATGGTTTTAATTTTAATATGCTTCTTAAAGTCTGCCAGACAGGGTGGTTCTTACAGAGTACTGCAAGTTAAGACAGAGCATCCTACCATAATGCTGCAGGACACAATTTCTCTTTCTGATCAAATGCATATAGTTAATGTGATACATCTCAGCTTTTCCACAGGATAGTTTTAAATATCAGAACCTTTTTCATTGAGATATTCAGAGTCACCAAACATTTACACATCTTTGTTAGAAGGAACCATGAATAGACTTCTTGCAGCTGTTCATTGCAAAGGTCTGATAAATATTTTAATATTCAAAACTATATTTAAATATAGAGCTTATCGGGTGAGAAAATTATAGCTCTGATATGTAAACCGGTCAGAGAGAGTTAATATATAAACTAAAATGTATACAGTACATACTGAATATATCAGAGTTGACAAAACATAAGAATAACAATTCACAAATTAGCAGCTAATTTACCCTCGAAAATTTTGGCAAAATCAGATTCTCGGTATATTTGATATCAGATTGACATTAGGTATTAAAACAGAGGCAATTTACTAAATGCAGTGTCAATTCTTACATGATATAATCATTCAACATTATAGAAAACTGAATTTTATTAAAAAGATGTTTGAGCATGACAGTGGTAATTCATCAAATGACAAAGAAGAGCCTTATAACCAGACGCAGACGCAGTCAAGCACACTTTTGACATTTTAGATAACCGATTCAGCCTGGATCACAGTGGTGGCGTGATACTGTACAGCGTGAATAAATTCAGCTCAATTCATTCGGCGAATTCCACCCTAATGCTGCCTGTCATCAGAGTATCAGTGCATTACAGAGTACCAGATCAATACCTAGTCATTGAAAGCTATTTTTGACCTGATTTTCTGTTTTAAATGTTGGTAAGATTACAAAAATGAGACTCTTCATTTTCTCCAGATTACAGCATATGTGCACTCTTCTAAACGGACCTATAAAACATTCATGCACGCATGACAAATGTTTGAACCTCTTCCATTTTAAAATACATAGCAAAAGTTTTTCAGGCAAACTGTTGTTCATACAGTATAACCACAGTGGCTTGTCCCATAGTATAATTGTCATAATCTTTGGTGGCATATACCTGAAGACCTCATGAACAGAACAAAGAAGAACATACACATCATGAAGTTATTAATCATAAAAGTATTGAGATGAGCCTCTCACATGTACTGTTGCAAAATACCCCATCTATATAACAACAGTTCAAAATATAATAAAACTAAAGGGATGAATGGGCTCCACATGTTCAGAAGAATCAGCACAACTTTAAAGTCAACATGAAATAGAGTTAGCGCTTCCTACTTTATTCCCAATGTATTTCTGAATAAAACAGGATATAGCGTACAACAGCACTTGCTTTTATGCATTAGAAATTGATTAGATACCAACATTGATTTGTGACATCAGCCAACTGTTTTATTACTTACACTAATATAAGATAGCCAACCTGGTTAACAAAGGCTACTTTCACTAACTCCGCCCACCATTGCTCAGATATTTTACCTTTAGTACAAATAGTATATTACTTCTATTTACACTTTATGCAAAGAGCATCTATCACTCTTTGCACTTGCTATTATTTTAACAGTTATAAGCACAGTTTTTAATTTTACAGTGTGTGGAACAAGCACTTAAGAATTGTGCACAGTAAGAATGAAAAAGTATGTTAATGGGACGGTTCACCCAAAAATGAAAATTATCCCATCCCATTATTCCTCTGCGCCTCCGCGTTTGTAATTACGTTGCGCGTCAGGTCAAAGGAGACTCTTTCGTAGCAAATCGACTTGCGCATTCTGCGTACGGTCGTCCACCTGAAGCTAGATATTTGAATTTATAAAGTTTTTCTTACAAAAACACATTGCTTCACTTCAGAAGGCCTTTATTAACCCACTGGAGCCGTATGGATTACTTTTTTATGGATGGATACATTATTTTTTACCTCAAAACATGGCCCCCCCATTCACTACCATTATAAACCTTGGAGGACTAAGGATATTTTTAAATATATCTCTGATTGTGTTTATCTGAAAGAAAATAGTCATATTCACCTTGGATGGCTTGAGGGTGAGTAAATCATGGGATAATTTTCATTTTTGGATGAACTATCCCTTTAAGAAAGTAAATTGGGTCAATTTTGATTTCATGTTGACTTTAAGCAAAAGAGTAAAAGATTTCACTGAAATATATTGATTGATGTGTCAAAGTCAGTTGATGAAAAAAAAAGAAGAAAAAAAAATACAAACAAACTTCCCAAAATGGCCCAACGACAAACATCAATCAAATCGGCCTCGATTTTCATCCATATCAAGCATCTTTTAATTGTGTCCATATCACTTTTTAGTGTAAAGCATACTGCTGCAAGTCTCATCTGATGAATTTATCATTTATTCCTACTCCAATTCTATGAAAGTGACCATGTATATAGAACAGAGCTTTTTTTTTGGCTTGAGAAGCACTTATTTTTGAAGATGTTTTATAAAAAATGGCATCACAGTAGAGTGGTGAGAAAACGAAGGATAAGAACAGGTGATTGTGAGATGGCTGTTCCGCTCACAGTTTCTGGGTGAAGTTTTCAGGGAAGACTCCTTTCACTAGGAGGTTTTTATTCTGAATCCAGTATGACTCTTTTACACCCATTAACCAGCCTTCATCCTGCGCACACAAACAAAAAGACAATGAGTCAGTGTCTGATTGTTTGCGAATGTGTTTGAGCATGTGTGTCATGACTGACCTGTTCATCTGGGTTGGCGAAGGGAAGCACAAGCACAATGTCACCAGCCTTCAGGTCAAGTTCATCACTGTCTGTTGCTCCATAGTCATGCATTACTTTCACCTACCAAGAATCATGTTAATAAATAAAAAAGTGATATTTAAAGGATTACTTCACTTTCAAATTAAAATTTCCTGATAATTTACTCACCCCCATGTCATCCAAGATGTCCATGTCCTACTCTCTTCAGTCGAAAAGAAATTAAGGTTTTTGATGAAAACATACCAGGACTTTTCTCCATATAGTGGACTTCAATGGCCTCCAAATGGTTGAAGGTCAAAATTACAATTTCAGTGCAGCTTCAAAACGTTATACACGATCCCAGACGAGAAATAAGGGTCTTATCTAGAGAAACAATCACTCATTTTCTGAAAAAAAATAAAAAAATGTATACATTTTAACCATAAATGCTCATCTTGAACTAGCTCTTTCTTCTTCTTCTTTATTAGAATTCCAGCAGTATAGACACTGCTAAGTGTATTACTGCCCTCCACAGGTCAAAGTTTGAACGAATTGTTATATACTTGCACTAGCATATTGTATATGAGAATTTAGTTCAAACTTTGACCTGTGGAGGGCTGTAATACACTTAGCTGTGTCTATACTGCTGGAATTCTAATAGAGAAGAAGAAGACAGCTAGCTCAAGATGAGCATTTATTGTTTAAAATGTATGAAATTTTTTATTTTTTTTTGAAAATGAGTGATGGTTTCTCTAGATAAGACCATTATTTCTCGTCGGGGATCACATAGAGCTCTTTGAAGCTGCAATGAAACTATAATTTTGACCTTTAACCATTTGGAGGCCATTGAAGTCCACTATATGGAGAAAAATCCTGGAATGCTTTCATCAAAAACCTTAATTTGTTTTCGACTGAAGAAAGAAGGACATGGACATCTTGGATGACATGGGGGTGAGTAAATTAAAGGATTAGTCCACTTTCAAATTAAAATTTCCTGATAAATACTTTTACATTGTTATTTTAAATAAATGCTGTTCTTTTGAACGTTCTATTAATCAAATTTCCAAAAATTTGTCTTTCAAAAACATTAAAACATCTTTAATATTTTTAATGGGAATGTAAAATATTCTGCTCAAAATCTTTGGGATCTTGGGTTCACAACTTACCTTATAGAGAACCGATGGAGGAAGCTCTGCATCTGATGAGCCATTTGTCACTGCTGGAGCTTCATTCTAAATACAAAGATAAAATGATAATGAAATAAAAAGAACAAGTTAACCACACCTGAGCATCTCAAGAGAATAAAACAAACATGCTATACACAGAACAACACATGTAAAGTGCATTCAGGGTGATTGGGACACTTTTTGCCATTGGGATGACTTGGAAAAAGCGTCCCATTCAACCTGACTTCACTCTACACAAAAACAAACACTCAACATGAACAGCCACACCCACAGAACAGCATTATTTACTTCTGGGCCATCCTAACACTATGCCAAAATTAATCAAGACTCTTGTTCCTCTTACACTTTGAAGCTCCTCCCACTGAGGCGGCTCTGACTCCGCCTCCAAAGCCATAGCAGGACCACTGCCCCAGTTTGTATCTGCGTCCTGCTCTTGCCCTACCTGGGACCCTTCCTCGCCCCAGCGCTCCACAGCATCGTCCTCCCAGTCTGGCTGCGCAAGTTCAGCCTCTGCAGGCGCAGCCGTTTCACTGGCCCAGCCTGACTGCGCAGATACACTGTCCTGCTCATCCCAGCTGGGGGGTTCATACGGCTGTACAGCAGGAGTGACCTCATCATACCACTGAGGAGTTTCATCTGGCTGGCCGTAAGGTTGCGTGGCAGCTTCATCATCTGAGTCCCACTGCTGGGAGGGGTCTGAAGCGGGGATCTGACCAGGCTGGGATGGGGAGGAAGGGTCAGCCAGGATTGTTTTTTGGATTTGAGGCAGATTGTTTGGATTTGGGGTAAAATAGATGCCGTGGGAGAAAAGCGCAGGCAATGGGGCACCAATAATTCACAAGAAAAAGGAATGAAGGAAAAGATAAGAGACACAAAACTCTAAACTATATCCCAATATGGTCTGAAGTCAAGTTCATTGTTGTTTCTCAAGCTAAAAACAAGTTCTGTTTATTGCATTGAATGAATTAACTAACAGATTAATGTGGAATAATCTTAATTTGATCAATAATAACTTGTCACTTAATTACAGTACTAATCGAAAGCAGTCATAGTACATTATTCATTCGTTTATTTAAAGGTGCCATAGAAAGATGTAATATAAGTCTAAGCTGTCCCCTGAATGTGTCTGTGAAGTTTCAGCTAAAAAAAAACCCATAGATTTTTTTTAATTTTTTTAACTGCCTATTTTGAGCCATAATTATATATGCACAGATTCCTTGCGCAGCCCCTTTAAATCTCGTGCTCCCCGCCGGAGCTCGCGCTTGCTTTAACCAGCATAAACAAAGTTCAAACAGCTAATATAACCCTCAAAATGGATCTTTACAAAGTGTTCATCATGCAGCATGTCTAATCCCGTAAGTACAGTGTCTATTTGCATGTTTACATTTGATTCTGAATGAGTTTGAGGTTATGCTCTGTGGCTAAAGCTAACATTACACACTGTTGGAGAGATTTATAAAGAATGAAGATGTGTTTATGAATTATACAGACTGCAAGTGTTTAATAATGAAGATAGCGACGGCTCTTGTCTCCGTGAATACAGTAAGAAACGATGGTAACTTTAACCACATTTAACAGTACATTAGCAACATGCTAACGAAACATTTAGAAAGACAATTTACAAATATCACTAAAAATATCATGTTATCATGGATCATGTCAGTTATTATCGCTCCATCTGCCATTTTTCACTATTGTTCTTGCTTGCTTACCTAGTCTGTTGATTCAGCTGTTATCTGTATATTACAGATCCAGACGTTAATACAGGCTGCCCTTGTCTAATGCCTTGAACATGGGCTGGCATATGCAAATATTGGGGGCGTACACCCCGACTGCTACGTAACAGTCAATGTTATGTTGAGATTCGCCTGTTCTTCGGAGGTCTTTTAAACAAATGAGATTTATATAAGAAGGAGGAAACAATGGTGTTTGAGACTCACTGTATGTCATTTCCATGTACTGAACTCTTGTTATTCAACTATGCCAAGATAAATTCAATTTTTAATTCTAGGGCACCTTTAAGTCTATCTATCGATCGATCTATCTATCTATCTATTTGTCCCATGGAAAGTCCAAATACATGGTAGAAATACGAGTGGAAATCTGTTATAATATAACAAGGTTTAATTTTTGATAAATGTGTGTTCATGTGTGGTTTTGTTTGTAATTTGTCAAACCAAAGATTGTAGAACACTTTCATCCAAAAGCCCCATGGTTCTTTTATGCTCAGTCAGACCACAAGAATCACAAAGATTATGTCAAGAGTGAACTGATCCATCACAAGCGTGCCAAAACAGCAGTCTTACCTCCCATGAGCTCCATGAAGCCCCCTTCAATGAGGCAGCACAGAATGAAAGAGTGAGATAAATGAGGCCCATAATAAGAGTGCAAGGTACGTCTATCACCATGTCAACAGTAAGCAGAGAGCTCTCACAGACCCCACTTAGAGGAGCTTATGCTTATAACAAACAGTGCTCAGAGCTACAGCAGCTAATATGAGAGGAAAGCATTTGTTAAAGGTGAAGTGATCTAATAGTGGATCCTGGATGTACAAGAGTAAGAAGAACATAAATATACAGTAATGCTTGCAATGACTAGGCCCAGAGAGAATCTAATAGACTATAGAAGTTTGGGATCAGTAAGATTGTTTTATTTTTATTTATTTATTTTTTAATAATTAAAATCAAAGCCACCAATTTTTTTTTTTTTTTTTTTTTTTTTTTTAATTTAAAGAAACAGTTTTCTATTTGAATACATGTTAAAATGATGGTAAAGCTGACTTTTCTGCATTATTACTCCCGTCTTCAGTGTCACATGAGGTTTAAAAGAACAGAATTTATTTGAAAATCTTTTTTAACATTTAAATGTCTTTATTGTCACTTTTTATAAAGATGTAATGCACAATTGCTGAATAAAAGTATTAATTAAAAAAAAATAAAAACAATTCTACTGAAACCTAACTTTTGAACAGTAGTGTATGTTTTTTTTTTAATGCATTTGGCAGACGCTTTTATCCAAAGTGACTTACATTGCATTATACTATACATTTCTAACTGAGTCTGTGCAATCCCTGGGATCGAACCCATGACCTTGGTATTGCTAGTGCCATGCTCTAACCACTGAGCTACAGGAAATGTTTTTATGATTATTTCATTTTATTATCACTAGAATACACAGAAAAAATGTCTGCTAATCCTTTTTTTCTTGTAGGTGTTCTTTATGCTCTGAGTCTGACCCTTGGTTTTGTTCTGGAAACTAGCAGGAAGCAATTTAACATGCATCACATGCATGGAGTAAATGCATTACATGCTGAACCAAAGTGTCATTTCAGTTCCCTGAAACTCAAATGGACTGAAAAGACTGTATCAAAGAGCAAACGTATGTACACATATGTACATTAAAACTGGATGCATTTAAACAAAATCAGGGAAGCATGCAGAAATGGCTTTCCACAGCAAAACCCAAGATGCATCTTAGGCTGCATTTAACTTCACTTTTAGACATAATCACTTCCCCTCAGGGAAGCCATTTTGAAGTGTGTTCAACTTCATCAAGTGGGCGAAGTAAGTTTATTTGGACAGACCCTCAAGCCCTCGATTTTGTGAGTCTACTCAATATGTACACTTGAGGCAGATCCACAGACCACAATGCAACACGATT
Organism: Chanodichthys erythropterus; assembly: GCF_024489055.1. Classification (NCBI taxonomy): domain Eukaryota; kingdom Metazoa; phylum Chordata; class Actinopteri; order Cypriniformes; family Xenocyprididae; genus Chanodichthys; species Chanodichthys erythropterus. The sequence continues at coordinate 7,647,950 of NC_090241.1, read as the reverse complement.
GTGATGTCACAGCAGATCGGGCTTAATTTACCCCCACCTCACACAACTCAAGTGTATGATATTGGAGTTATTTTGACATTTAACCACATAATACTTGTAGCTACCTTAAGCTGACTGTTATAGTTACACCACCTTTACTAGGCCAGTTACAATATTTAGTGGAATCATTGGTTTGCAGAAAGAAATGATGGTAATGTTGACAAACTCAAGAGCTAGTGATACTTTAGTATAATGAGCAGAAAGAGAGGTAATGATAGGACGGCAACAGTCACTTTCAGGGTGGAAATGGATGAATGTGTTCATTAAAGGGTTAGTTCACCCAAAAATGAAATTCTGTCATTAATGACTCACCCTCATGTCGTTCCAAACCCGTAAGACCTTCATTCATCTTCGGAACACAAATTAAGATCTTTTTGATGAAATCTGAAAGCTTTCTGTCCCTCCACAGACAGCCTATGCAATTAAAACTTTGACGCTTCAAACGACAAACCTCTTCCAGAATCTCAAAAATGCTGCGGAACACACAAGAATAAACCTCACTCGTTTACAACTGATGTGTGAGTTGATGAATGTGAATAAAAGCCTAAATTCAATCTGTTCATCATATAAAGCGATCATGTCTCTTCTGAAAATGTGGGCTAAATTAATATGGATTAGTTTTACGATCTTTTTATGAACTTTTTGAAGTATCAAAGTTCCAATTGCGTAGCTGTCTATGGAGTGACAGAAAGCTCTCAAATTTTATCAAAAAGATCTTAATTTGCATTCTGAAGATGAATGAAAGTCTTTCGGGTTTGGCAGAATTTTCATTTTTGAGTGAACTAACCCTTTAAGTATGGAGATGCTTTATAAATTAAAACATGTGAAGAGGAAGAGATTGGTGTGAGTGCTTAGATGAGCAGAGGAGGGAGTCATTTGACCTCTGACCTCTGGCTGGGTTGAAACGTTAATGTCAGGCACCACTGCATCCTCAAACAGGTTAATGATGTTGTCCTGTTTCACCTCCTGAGACGAAGCAGGCCTTGGGGGCCGTGCGACCGGCGGCCCCTCTCTGGACTGCCGCACCAACACACACATGCAGATAATGAGGAAAACACACAGCACACTGCAGGTTAAAACACAAAATCAGCACTGCTCATGATTAGATTCTTTCAGTGTCACATGCTTTAAGTTTGCTTACACGCACGTCATGTTTACCTCGTCATCTACATTAGAAAATTCCACAAACTTCTATTGTAAGGAAGTGCTGTTATTGTTAGCTAAACTATTAAAAATAGTTTTAGAAACTATTTGCCCTAGCAACTGACTGAAATAAAATAAGTTTAAGCAAAAGTACTGAAACTAAAATAAAAAAATATGAAAGCTAAATACAACTATTTAAAAAAGCAATACAAATGACAAAAACACATAACAAAATTACTAAAACATAAACAAAAATTAAAACTGAAAATATAAAAATTAAATCTAATTCAAAACATTAATAATTACTATAATAGTATATAAAATAACACTGCTGTAAGGGTAATTATAATTACTAGTTTAACCCTACCACTTAAAAAACATTTTTTTTTTTTTTCAATTAAAAACAAAACAATTTAAAAATGTTCTCCTATTTGACTCATTTAGATCCATCACTTATTTACGAGGATGCACAGTAAAAATCAAGCCTAATAAGTTTTTAGGTTGAAGTTTGAAGGTTTTGATGGCAATAGAGTCTATCAGAAAAGAGATTGAGATAGACAGACAGACAAAGACATGTTGCTAACACATTTTACTTTTAACACACTGCTAGCATGTTTAAAAATGTTGTTGGCATGATTTAACACACTGCTTACATGTTTTAACATGTTGCTAGCATGAATTAGCAAATTGCTGACCCAAGTTTGGTGGTTCTAGCTTGAAAGCTTAGGAGGAGTTAGAGTCAGAAATGTTTGTCTCAGAAGAAGAAGAATAAAGGCTTTCTCAAGCCAAAATAATGAATGGTCTGGATTTGTTTTTTGAATCTTTAGTTTTATACATACTCATATGAAAGACACACTCTATAGGCGATGTGACAAACACACGGACATAATATACAGAAAATAAAAACGTCAGCATTCTCACACACACAATACCTTTTGTGGCGATTTAGGGGCATCTGACCCAGACTCTGAGAGACTGTGGTTGGCTGCTTCTTCGCTGCATGAAAAACACAGATTGGTAAATAATTACTACAGTTGGCATGCACAGTTTTGAGTGTAATGACTGATATAGATCACTAGAGGGCAGCACAAATCAGTGTTAATACAGCAGACAAATCACTACCATGCACAATTACTGCATTTCAAAGACATTCCAGTCATGCAGTTGTTGTTTTTTTTGTGTGTGTGTGTGTCAGCATCTATACATGATCACATGCACACTCAAATGCTTGCGGTAAGTTTCCAGAGCTACAAAGTGTTAGTATGTCTTTAATGCAATAAACGTTGCATAAACAAACACACACAAAACATGGGAGCTGTTACCTCTTCACAGTGCTTGCTGTCGTGACACCTTTTCTGTGGGTTGTTTGGGGGAAGGGTTGGTTTAATTTACAAGGAAAATAAGGACTCACACATCTGTGTGCTAAACTACAGGAATCTATACAGACAGGAAATATCCCAAGATATAAGCACTCACTTGGCTAGGCGTTGCTCTTCCAGTTTGGTCATAATATCACTCAGATTCTGGTTCAGCTGTGTGCAAGAGAGTGCGACATACCCTGGTAACTAACAACAATAATCTCATTTATCTCTTGTTAATAAGTCTCTTATTATTGGCTCACTTTGCCCATATCCCTGTGAAATTTTTCCTCCAGGCCAGATACATTCTGGAATGTGTTAACATAGACGCCAACACGACTGCAGAGAGAGAGAGAGAGAGACAGAGAGAAGTCAACATCAGTTCATTTAAAAAAGAAAAAACTTCACCAAAAAAATATATTCTAATAATTACTTGCCATCATGTTATTCCAATCATGTTACTCTTTTTTTTTCTATGGAACATAAAAGAAGAATAACTGCAGTTTTTGAAGTTCATTGTGACCTCTGAAGGTCAAAGACAAATAACAACATAAAAGTATCATTAAATAAAAAATTGGACTTCTGTGCTATATTCCAAATCTTCTGAAGCCATACACTGCAATTCAATATATATAAAGTGTTTGTTTTGTCTTTTTATATTATTCAGCAAGGACGTTTTAAATTGATCCAAAATGACAATAAGGAAATGTAAATGTTACAAAAGATTTTTACTTTCTGTTTATCAAAGAATCCTGAAACAATAATGTTTCACTCTTTCCACAAAATATAAAGCAGCACAACTGTTTTCAACATTGATAATAATAAGAAATGTTTAATCAAACATATCAGAATGATTTCGGAAGGATCATGTGACACTGAAGACTGGAATAATGATGCTGAAAATTCAGGTTTATCATCACAGGAAAAAAATACATTTTAAAATGTATAAAAAAACAGAATATTACTGTTTTACTGTATTTTTTAACAATTAAATGCAGCCTTGGTGAAAACAAGAGACTCTGTGTTCCTACAAAAATAATCCTTTTGTGTTCCACAGAAAAAAAATAATGCCATACAGGTTTGGAACGACGTGACGGTTCTTCATTTTTAGTTGAACTATTCCTTTAAGGGTAAGGAATAAGAGAGATAAAAAGAGAGATGGCAGAATGAATAGGTGCTTATTACCTGTCCCACAGGGTGGGAAGTTCCTCCTGGAGCTCATAATTGATCTCCTCAAATACCTTCTGAGCTCTCCCCAACTCTTCCTCAGCCTAAACACACAAACAAACCCACCAACACACACATTCATTAGGCTAAAGACACTATAATTTATGAAAATGTGTATACAAAGAATTACGCATTCATCTCTGCATGAATGTGGACAAATGGACCCTGTGATCCCTTTAATTGAAATCTGCAGAAAGCATTTAAAACAAACATAAAACATTTACTCACCATCATATAATTCTGAACTGTATTCATTTATTTGTGTTTTTTAAGGATCTTTTGTAGCATTTCTCCATACAATGAAAACATACAGTTACTAGGGTCTATCAAGCTCCAAAAAGGACAAAACTGCACCAAAAAAATATATTAAAGTACTACAAATTAACCTGTGCATTATAGTCACAACATCAAACACTAATTCTTGCATGTCTTGCAGTGCAACTTTAATATTTTGATTAAATTGATTTCATTTTCAATTGATTTTACTGGCACAATCTATTTCTACTGTATGGAAAAGAGAAGCTTGGACAGTCTGCGGAATGCTTTTGTATTCCGTGGAGGAAAAGATAAGGTGAGTAAATAATTTTTCATTTTTAGAGTAAACTACACTACCGAACTTAATGCTTTCAGCAAGGATGCATTAAATCAATCAAAGTGACTGTAATGACATTCATAATGATACAAAAAATTTCTATTTCAAGTAAATGCTGTTCTTTTTAACTTTTGATTCATCAAAGAATCCTTAAAAAAATATCATGGTTTCCACAAAAATATTAAGCAGCACAACTGTTTTTTAACATTGATAATAATCAGAAATGTTTCTTGAGGAGCAAATCATGATATTAGAATGATTTCTGAAGGATCACGTGACACTGAAGACTGTGAGTAATGATGCTGAAAATTCAGATTTGATTGAAATTACATTTAAAAAAAAAATTACAATAGAAAACGGTTATTTAAAATATGCCCATATTATGCTTTTTCGAATATTACCATTCATGCAGTGTGTAATATAGCTGTTTGTGAATGTAAAAGGTCTGCAAAGTTTGAAAGATCGAAGTGCACAATGATTGGGGTTATTGTCTCCTAAAAGAAAGGATCAATTCTGAACTGTAGACAGGAGTAGTCGGGAATTCCAGTCACACTTCCTGATACATACCCACTTAATAATGCAACAAATTGCATAAACACTGTAACAATGTAGTTATAACTGAGGCCTGGAAGAGTTCGGTTTGTGTTTCGACATGTCGAAAAGATGCTGTTTTCAGTGCTGTGTGGGAATCCACTTTGCATGCACTTCAAAAGGAAGATGACTCGCACTGGAATTGATACGGAAAAAAAACGATGCAATCGTTCGTATCAATGTATCAAGCACTGAGGAAGCCTCTACAGCTGAAATTGGCAATGGTTTCCAACACGAGCTGTAAGCTGTAGACCAATCTGGTCACTGGGCCATGTGACCAATCAGAGCAGAGTAGGCTCACAGAAAGGAGGGGTTTAGAGAGACTGGATCTTTGAACTTACCGTTGTTGGACTCTTTGAGAAAAGAGGTGATGTGGCAATGTATATTTGTGTTTTTTGACCTTGGATGCATGTAAATCTATTGTAGGAGACTCCAAAACAAAATTAGGAAAATAGCATAATAGGGGCACTTTAATAATAGTTTTCAATATTAATGTTTTTACTGTATTTTCGATCAAATTCAGCCATGGGGAGCATAAGAGACTTTTTTCGAAAACATAAAAAAATCTTACTGACCACAATCTTTTGAATAGTATTCTTCGAAACACATAGAATTTTATAAGTCATTGCTAAAAATATACAGTAAATACACAGACGCTACATAAAGATGCCATGCTGTGAGTGGGTGTGGACTGTGAGCAGGTGGGTGGAGTTAGGCAGGTTAAGGGAGGGTTTACAGGCTGAGTGACGGATGAGTCACCTGGTTTCTTGAGAGGTTAGTTTGTGCGATTTGATGTGCTGTGATTATTCCCTGAGCCCAGCCGGGAGCAGCCTTCTCCACCAGAGTCAGAGGCTAGACATGCAGCAAAGAGAGAGGTGGACAAAAGCTTGTGCAAACACACAGATATACTCAAGCATACAAACTGACTGCAACACATGAATTACTCATAGTTACAGCATTAAAGGGTCAGTTTACCCAAAAATTCTGTCATTAAGTAGTCATCCTAATGTCGTTCCATACCCGCAAGACCTTCATTCAGCTTCGGAACACAAATTGAGATATTTCTGATGAAATCCAAGAGCTCTCTGACCCCTCCATAGACAGCAATTAAATTACCACTTTCAAGGCCCAGAGAAGTAGTAAAGACGTGGTTAAAATAGTCCATGTGACTACAGTGGTTCAACCTTAATGTTATGAAGTGACGAGAATACTTTTTGTGTGCAAAAACCAAACAAAAATAATGACTTTATTCAATAATTTCACAAAAAGTATTCTTGTCACTTCATAACATTAAGGTTGAACCACTGTAATCACGTGGACTATTTTAACAATGTCTTTACTACCTTTCTGGACCTTGAAAGGTGCAATGACGTTGCTGTCTATGTGTGGCTCAGAAACCCTCGGAATTCATCAAAAATATCTTAATTTGTGTTCCGAAGATGAACAAAGGTCTTACGGGTATGGAACGACATGAGGGTGAGTAATTAATGACAGAAATTTCATTTTTGGGTGAACTAACCCTTTAAGTAGGTTAGTTAACAAGGCTTGTGGACAAAAAGCCAGAAAGTACAGTATTAGCATACATTAACAATCTGAAACGAGCATCTGATACCTTGGCAATTTTGGCCTCATCCTTTTTCTTGCCTTTTTGTATAGAAGCAAAATGATGTCTGGCACTGTCAAAGTCTACCAGCTTCCTGTCACGCTTTGCAATGCGAGCCTGCAGAGGGAGCCAGAGAGTCACAACAAATACCATTTAACACAGCAGTAACTACTATAAATGAGAGGAGCATGCTAGTGCAAAATTTTCTCTCACAATTCTAGGGAATGTTGACTGGTTGCCAGGGCGTTGCTATAAGGTTGCTAAAGTGTTGTGAGAGAGTGTTGCTAGGGTGCTTTCTATGTGGTGTGCCTGCAAGTCTTGATTATATTCTGATGTCTAGATACGGACGGGTTCCTACTTCAGTGTAAGTCTATGAGATATTAGCCAGGCAAAAACCATAAGCCAGATCACTTAGAAAAGCAATAGTGCTTCTTAAAGGGAAAGTTCACCCAAAAATGAAAATTATCCCATGATTTACTCACCCTCAAGCCATCCTAGGTGTATATGACTATCTTCTTCCAGACGATCACAGATATATTTAAAAATATTCTTAGTCCGCCTAGGTTTATCAAAAATAGGTTAAATCAAAAATAGATAAAATAAAAAAAAAGTAATCCATAATAAAGTAATCCAGAGGATAGAGCAAAACAAATCACCAGTCACGGATTATAAGTCTAAAACTATAATTTTTAAAGAGAAATATCAGAGGATTTCGATATAAGAGAAGAGGAGCTTAAATTTGTTGCACAGCCCTATTTGTTTGAACCGCGAGAGGCGTCTAAACTTACGCATACAGTCGTCCATCGGAAGCTAGTTTTTTGAATTTAGAAAGTTTTAAATATGGATATTTTTCTAACAAAAACGCATCGCTTCGCTTCAGAAGGCCTTTATTAACCCAATGGAGTCGTATGGATTACTTTTTTTATGGATGGATGCATTATTTTTCACTTTAAAACGCGGCCCACCATTCACAACCATTATAAACCTTGGAGGACTAAGGATATTTTTAAATATATCTCTGATTGTGTTTGTCTGAAAGAAGATAGTCATATAGACCTTGGATGGCTTGAGAGTGAATAAATCATGGGATAATTTTCGTTTTCGGGTGAACTTTCCCTTTAACAAGCCTCAATGATTCATGTAGCACAAACAAGTTTCACATCAAATTTGAATACATATGGTTTGTGGTTCAAATCCCTAAAGCTAAGTATAAGCAATATTAAAAGTGATGCTAACATGCAACACTTATCAAAGAAAAACAAACCTTTATGTCTGGAAATTGAGCCAAGTATGTATCCATGGAGATGAGTGTACTGTCTACAAGCTTTTGGTGGAAATCTTGCCACAGGAGGTCAGTGTCCTGTAAAACAAATGTGATCAGACATGCGCACCAAGACACATACTCTCACGCTTGCTCTCTCACACAGGGACAAACCACAGATGACAAAAGTCTACATGTGTATGAACAGATCTACTCTAAAATAGACTGCAGTACAGTAGCACTACTTTAGCATCACCAGCACCAGCTCTACACTAGACCTACGGCCTGGTCTGGAGATGTCATCGGTCAAGTTTACCTCTAGATTATTATCCATTTCTTTCTCTATCATCTCCTTTACTCATGGAGACATGGGTGAGTGGAAGGAATGAAATAAAAATTAGAAACAGAAAGGAATTGCAGAATGAGTAGACAGAGTTTGAAACACCAGTGTGGCAAGCATTGATTCTTCACTTGCATATAGTGTAAGGGGCCGTGCACAGAACACGCTTTTCCATTCCACTGCGCTACTTTTCCATTATTTATTGTTATGTAAACTCGTGCTAGATGAACGTGTTTGACTGTTTTGCTTGTGTCTTGCATCTTTTGCAGCATCTCGCACATGATTTGGCTTTCTAAAAAAACGCAGCGCTCAAGTTTAAATCAGTTCAACTTTTGATAAACATGCCTCGTTTTTCCCCATTTCACTGCCCGCTTCTCACGTTTTTCAAAGCAAAAATACATTCTGTGAACCGGCCCTTAAGATGTGGCTCCAAAGTGACTATTAACTATGTTTCAATTATGTTTAATTTAATTAATATACACACAAATGAGATAATTGTTAAGAGTATGTGGCCAGCATAGGTCAAGGAATTTGATCTTGGTAGAACTGAAATATAACCTACTGTTCAAAAGCTACTAATAAGGATTGCATGATCTTTGTGTAATATCAGTCTTTAAATGCAAGCTATTTAAAGTGTATCTAAAGTATACTTGCAATAGTTCCACTTTAGCACAATCAAATACTGTATACTTAAGTATATCTTTAGTTGGACCTCAGCACTACTTCCGCACAATTAAGGTGCATTAAGTAAAAAAATTAGTAGTTCCAGTTTAGCAGACTTTAAGTCTACCAGTTTAGTAAAACCAAAAGTACAATTGCAGGGTATTTTAAGCACATAAATATGTAAATGTATTTGTATTATACTAAGCAAAAAATAAATGTATTTTAGTAGTTGTTCACTATGGATGTTTGATCAATTCCTTGATGAATAAAAGTATTAATTTCTTTACAAAAATCCCAAACTTTTGAATGGTAGTGTATATTCAAATCTCTGATTTTTGATGGCAGATTTTGGTATCTCAGCACATCTGATCAAACTATGAGACACTGATGAGGCAATTTAATCTATAGTCTCCTGTAAGCAATAACATTTTTTCTCTGGGTTGATATCTGGCTTGTGACATTTTTCTGAAACTCTACAAGAGACACATTTGATTTCAGGAGGCACATGTGAGAACCAGGAGCCTTTAGGAGAAACAACTGACATATAAAAGAGATGTCCTTTGTGGTTTTTCTCTCCTATGGGATTTTTCACATCGAAAACACTAATGTCACACAATCCAGACAGACTGTTTGGCTCTGCCAGTGACATGCTTACACACCTCTGCGATGGAGTCCACCTCCTCTTTGCCAAACCACTCAGGGTCGTACATTTCTGCCAGACAGTCATGCAGACGCTTTGAACTCTCGTGCATGGCTGTGGAAACAAACATTGGGTCAACTAAGAGACAGACATTGGTACATTCACACAGATGATGGCAAATGCTCATTCATTTAACCCAACACGCATGCAGTCTCTTTCCCTTTATGCCTTTCAGAGAAGTGAGAGCTTTTGTGGTCACATGGCAGGAAGTTGAGGGGAAGGTGTTCTGCATTAGGACAGTGCAGTTATAGTCTGCTGTACAAGGCTGTCTGCTTACTTCACATTTATTTAATGTACTACCACTCTCCGTTGCTTAAAGCAGAAGTTTGACAACAACATGTCTTAAGGAGCTATATTTAAAATTGAGATTTAAAGGGATAGTTCACCTAAAAATTTTAATTCTGTGATCATTTACTCACCCTTATGTTGTTCCAAACCTGTGTGCATTTCTCTCTTCTTTTGACACAAAAAATATTTTGAATAAGGTTGGGGTCTATTAAATTTCTTTGTTTGGAAATTTTTCAAAATATCTTCTTTTCCGTTCCACAAAAGAAAATAAAAAAATAATATGCATATTTGGAACCACATGAGGGTGAGTAAATAATTAAGGAAATTGTTACAAGGAAAAACAAACTAAAAAAAAAAAAATCATAAAGATTTAAACAACGTGAGGTTGAGTAAATGCTAACAGAATTTAATTTTTATGTGAACTATCCCTTTAAGAAGAAACCAATATGGCCAGACCTGAAAATACTTTCCACATGTTTATAACCCAGAAAGAATTTGTGACAACCTTATCTCTGTTACACATGGAGGCAGGTACAGCTATAGATGAAGGGCTGTGTTTGTTCAGTCACAATGATCTGTTCTGCGTTAAAGGGTTAGTACTTTGTTAACACAAATTAAGATATTTTTGTTGAAATCTGATGCCTGCATAGCCAGCAAGATCATTTCCTTTTTCACCCTCATGTCGTTTCACACCCGTAAGACTTTCGTTCATCTTCAGAACACAAATTAAGATATTTTTGATAAAATTTGATGGCTCAGTGAGGCCTACATTGCCAGCAAGATAATTTTCTTTTTCAATACCAAGAAAGGTACTAAAAACATATTTAAAACTATTCATGTGAGTACAGTGGTCCAACCTTAATATTATTAAGCGACGAGAATACTTTTTGTAAACGAGGCTTCACTGTAAACCCAGATTTTGATTCAACTCAAAGAGATTGAGTACATATTACTTAAATGTGTCTAATTTATTGACATTACTTGTTAATTCTGATTAAGCTAAACTTTTTCTTGTCCTTTCTTATTGTAATTGAGTTAAGTCCAATCAGTAGTGTCTACTCAAACAAATTGAGTTTGTATTACTTAAACATGTGTCATTTCTTTACATTAATTATGAATTCTGAGTAAACTGTACTTTTTAATGGCCTATCTTATTGTAATTATGTGTTTGAGCTAAAACAACTTAATATCATCAAGTTTTGCCTGTCCAACGGTAAGTTTAGAGGGTCAAAAACAAAATACGAAATCACGAATTTTTTTCCAGATGGAGTCACTGGTAAGTTCGTGATTACTTTTAGCCCAGATTTTATATTTACTTAAAAATATAATTACAATATACTTAAAATATTTAAGTTTGGTTGCATTACTTATAAAATATAAATATATTCTACTAATTTGTGGGTGTATTTGAATGTGTTAATAAATGTAAGTTAAATGCACTTAAATTATTAAGTTTCTCCTGACCACGCCTCCTACACACTGGTTTGCGGCAGGTAATGATGCCATTTTGTCGTGGTGTGTGTGAATTCAAGGAGCTGTTGATGAGCAGTTGGAACATTTGTTTTGGCTGTTCTACAGACATTTTTTCCAAACATTTACCTTTTTTTATAATTTTTAACCAAAGGAGAAAATCACAATTTTTAAGTTGCCATTATCGAGGTCAAGGTTTGTTTTAGTTGAGCTCTTGACCCTTGACTTTTTAACATTAAATTTTGTTTGGACAGTTTTAACTGCAATAAAACCAACTAGACAAACAAAGTCAAAAAATGATTAGGTGGTGTTGGTTATGTTTTCACATAATCATAATTTGTCCTGAATCACTTAACTCATCTAGAGTCCAATCTCTGAGTTAGATTGACATTGATTACAGCAGCACTGTGATTCTACAGCACAAGATCAGCTTTTACAATACAATTTTTTTTTTTTTTTTTAAAGTTGTCCTTATCACAAAAAAAAATATATATATATTTTAGGCACACACAGACATCAAGAATCAGCATATGAATCTCAACAATGGTGACAAGCAACATATTCTGATAAACAGATCAACTCTGAACATTAGAAAACAAGCTACTAAAAAGTCAGAAAAACAGCAAAATTTAAATAGTTAGAATAAAGAAAATTACTGAGACAATTCAGCTGATAATTTATTCATGCAGCAATGCATGATGGGAGCCATGGATGAATTTTGATTGGTGGCAAGTTAACTTGCTTAGTACAGTACATTGAACTTAAATATACTAGGTGTAATAACTACAAAGTAATTAATACTACAAAACATTTTAAATTAAACGAACTCGAATTATTAAGTTCACATTACTTAATTTTTTAGGGCAACCAGTTTCCTCAAATTTTTTTAAGTAAATTCAACTTAAATGTTCTATTCCATTCCATTATGGGCTTAAGTACATTGAACGTAGTCCACTTCACTTATTCAACTAATGCTTCATTACTTAAAAATTTTAAGGCAACGAGTTACCTCGGTTTTTTTAAGTAGATTCTACTTATCCGGGTTTACAGTGTTCGTTACTTCATAAGTGTTTCGAAATTTCACGTTCACGTGAGTTTGGCAGTTTGACACACGCTCTGAACCACTGATTCAAAACAAAAGATTCATAAAGCTTTGAAGTTTCATGAAGCAGTGTTTGGAAATAACCCATCACTAGATTTTGTTGAATAAAGTTTTATTTGTTTTTTGTTTTTTTGGCGCACAAAAAGTATTCTCGTCACTTTATAATATTAAGGTTGAACCACTGTACTCACATGAATAGTTTTAAATATGTTTTTAGTGCCTTTCTGGGTAATGAAAAAGGAAATGATCTTGCTGGCAATGTAGGCCTCACTGAGCCATCAGATTTTATCAAAAATATCTTAATTTGTGTTCTGAAGATGAACGAAAGTCTTACGGGTGTGAAACGACATGAGGGTGAGTAATTAATGACAGAATTTTCATTTTTGGGTTAACTAACCCTTTAAGAGAATCTCATGTATTTTATCTCATGTTTTGAATCTCATGTAAATTTAAAGAAGGCTGCAGCATGTAAATACAAAGGAGCATCATTGAGTGATTGCACATTTAGTTCTACTTTTGCCATATGACAATATGAACAGATGTTTCTTTATGTTTTGATTGCGTTTGGATTGTTGAATTGTGTTGTCTAACAATGTATGACTTTCTTTCTTCTGTGGAACATAAAAGAAGATATTTTGATTAATGGTCAACCAAAACTTTTTGGTTTCCAACATTCTTCAAAAATATCTTATTTTATGTTCCACAGAAGAAAGAAAGTAAAACCTGTTTGGAACATGTTTTTTTGTTTAGGTGAACTATCCCTTTAAAAAATGTTTTGTTAACTTTCATTAAAATATTTACAAAGACATACAATGAGAGTCTTACTTTTGACTGCCACCAAATACGCTTTCAAGTCTTTCTGCAATTTGGTGCCATCGGCCTGTGGACAGAGATCAGAGATAGAAAAAACCATCACTAGATATTTAAGAACTATGAAAAGGGTCAAAGGTCAAATGTCAGTGGAAGCAGTATATTAAGCAGGGGGGGTCAGAGAGGGTGAAGGGTTAAGGCTCTTACCAGCTGCTTGTTAAAGTTGGCCACTCCCTCCTCAAAGGCTGTGTCTTTCGTTTCATCCGCCTTACCCAATTTCTGCATCACCTATCAGAGAACACAAAACAACTGACATCATTCACACCGTAACATACAAACACATACCAGTATACAACTTATGTAATTAAATGTGTGCAGGCCAGCCTGTGGGTTTGTGGGGCCCAAGGCGAGAATATGAAAATATAAAACCCCCCAAAAAACAAAAACAACCTACATGCAGTCAATGTGACATTTCCTTTGTTATTTATTCACGCTCATATGGTTCCAAATATGTATGTTATTCTTCCTTATGTGGAACACAAAAGAAGATATTTTTGAAAATGTGAAAATATCCTAATCTAAAACATTCATAAAACAACTGCAAACAGTCATTCTGTCCTAAACAGGCAACAAGACAAAGCAACAAGCAATGAAAGATATCGGTTCCAAATTTGTTTATTTTTTATTATTATTAATAGCTTATTGTCTTTACAATTATTTTAATACCTGTCCGACATTTTGCACGAAACAGACTTTTCATTAATTTATCTGTTTCACCATTTTTTTAATGCATGTTTAATTTTACATGCAGTCTTTGGAGTGGTGCATATATGCGTCTTAAAAAGGTAGCAAGAAATAGGGTCTCAGATCCCTGCCACCACAAATTCTGCACAAACGGTGCTTTCAGTATCGGTTCCATGTTCCTCTTCCCCATCAAGAATGCTGACATACAGTAACTATTCATGAAAAAAGAAACTTAATCAAGGCGGCTTACAACAGTGTGTGCCCATGAGTGTGTCGTTTACTAAACTTTCCTGCCATGCACACACACACACACACACACCCACCCATCATTTTTATTCCATAGGATGTTTCCATTATACAAGACATAACTATTTCCTAGCAGATGTAATTATGCACATTTCCTTTAGTTGCCCTACTTCCTGTCAAGCATGTATGAGGTAGAGCTTGTATCCGGTTCTGTTTATTCAGAGGTCATTTCCTTTTCCTTCTGGTCCCCCATATAATCTCCTAGCAGCATATTAAACATGCCATGCCATTTGTGACCCATAGAGATTGGTCTCCGTCGGCCTGACATGGGAAACAGAATAACATATCCTGTGAAGTCGTTTCATAATGTCAAAAGGGATTCGAGATGAAAGGATGAAATTTACAGAATGGTCCACCCCTGAATGGTCTCACATTTTTCCAATAAAGTTGAAGGGGTCCTATTATGCTTTTTTATATTTTCAACTTTCTTTAGTGTGTAATGTTGCTGTTTGATCATGAAAAAGGGCTGCAAAGTTACTCCAAAGTTATTCTCTATATAAAAACTTTGAACTCCCTGAAACGGCTCGATTGTAGCCTCGAGTTTTCTTCCAGGAACGTACAGTACATGTCACAATATTCCTCATTTAAATAATTCCCGCTCAAATCATACACTAAAAAAAGGGCAGGGTCTGGTTGATTTAGTTTATAGTGTGTTGAAACTTGCGATTATGGTAAGAGGTGTGACATTTCCAAAACACGCTCAATGCAGCCGACCAATCAGAGCGAATTGTGCTTTTCGGGAAGGAGGGGCTTCATAGAGACAGGAACTAAACAGAGCGTTACTGACAGACTGGGAAGAGAGGTGCTGCAACAATGTAAAATATGTGGAAAATAATGTGATTTTTGAACATTCAAGCATGAAATCCTATTGTAGTAAACCCCCAAAACAAAATCAAGGCTTTGAAAAGGGGCATAATGGGTAATCAAATTAAAAAATAAAAATAAAAGAAACCTTTAGTATTTTTCTTTACCTTTATAATACTGCCCTACAATCACCTAAAAACACAGGTGGTAAAGAGAAAAGTCTCATGATGAATCGACCTTCAGCACAAGTATCTTCACCACATGCTATGGTAAATACTAATACATAGAAATGTCATGATACATACAAATACAAAACACCATCATTGTAACACGCATGACACTAAAATAATCCAATACACATTCATTTAACAACATAGGAAGGAAGTAATATAATACCCTAATTTTTCTGATAAGAAAAAACTAAGAATAAGCAGAGTAAGGGAACTTGGCTAAACATAACGGGAAACTTACAACAAATTTGTAATAAATACATTTCAGCTACAACTGAAGGAAAAGGAAAATACAGTAAGATTCAGAGAAATCATGCTCCAGAAGAGCAAAGGAATTCAATAAATCTCAGGGGGGAATCACAGTAACCTCTAATCTATATTAATAAAGGCCGTGTCAGCTGTGCTCTTCTTGAAGAATGTATAAACGTGTATTACTGTGCAGGGAGTGTTTGAAAGCTGATCCTGAATGCATTGCAGCAGGACCCCTCCCTCGAGCCCCCGACATCTTAAAATACAGTGGCCTGGATCTGTGTCATGATGACCTGTGCTGCCTGTGCAGTAGATGGGATCAGGGATGAAGGCATTCTCTCTGACTCAGAGGTCTTCCAGGAACACTGGATATGACTGTACACCCAGACTGAGCTAGTGGTTCTGCACAATGGCTGATAACGGATATGATCAAATTACACAAGAATTTCTAAGAAAAAAGAACATTTTATACTGTCTAATTACTCACAATTTACTTTCAATTATCTGAAAATAGAATGATATGCACTGATCAGCCAAGCAGACACTGTTATCGTTCAATTTCAAAAAGGATTGTCCAATTAATCAGGATGGCTAGTCTATCAGTTATTTGATCTGTTTGTTTTTAAGGCTAATGTGAACACACTACCGCTCAAACGTTTGGGATCGGTAAGATTTTTAATGTTTTTAAAAGAAGTTTTGTCTGCTCACCAAGGCTTAATTTATTTAATAAAAAATACAGTAAAAACAGTAATATTGTGAAAAAGTATTACAATTTAAAATAACTGTTTTCTATTTGAATATATTTTACAAAGTAATTTATTCTCATGTTGGCAAAGCTGAATTTTCAGCATCATTACTCCAGTCTTCAGTGTCACATGATCCTTCAGAAATCATTCTAATATGATGATTAGTTCCTCAAGAAATATTTGGCACATGCTAGTCAATGAGCTGAATCAACTCCACAACAACTACATAAATTTATCCACTAACCATTCAGAAATGTCCAGTTTCATTCTAAAAGTTGTAACTTCTTCCCGAGTCTCTCCATCAGTGTCCGACAACAATGCATTTTGGCTGCGTGAGATTCTCCAGCTTTGTTGTTGTTGAGCAACTGAAGTGAGAGCTGTTAAATCTCCGCCCTCTTCTGGAAAGGGGGCCGGGAGCTGCAGCTCATTTGCATTGAAAGGGACATACACAAAAATGGCATGTTTTTGCTCACAACAAAACAGGGGAAAATTTTACAAGCTAGAATAAATGATCTGTCGTTTTTTTTAGCTGAAACTTCACAGACACATTCTGGGGACACCAGAAACTTATATTACATTGTGTAAAAGGGGCACAATAGGTCCCCTTTAAAGTAATAGCAGTGAGTTTGGGCTGAGCTGCTTTCTAAATCAGCATGTTTAATTTATACCACTCTGATCAGACCAGCAGCGACCATTTGTCCAGCAGCTGAGAGATTCCTCAGTGTGTGAGAGAAACATTCAAGCAAGTGCAGTGCTTCCCACACATAGACTTTACTTGGGTGGGCCACCCACCTATAATAACGGCTGCCCAAGTATATTTGGAGACACATTTTTGCTTTTATTATTTTTATCCTCTTATACTTTTATATCCGTGCAAGATAATGAAACCATCCACGATCGATAAACTAGTCATTTCATACCTGCTCGTTACGTGTGCATCAGAACTGTTTACTCCCGCTGGCATTCCCACGGGCGCTGCATTTTGCGAAGTCGCTAGGCGGCGCTGTTGTGCGTTCTACAAGCGCTTCAGTCTGCTTCAAAGTGATTCTCAATCAATGAAAAGCGCAGATTTATGCCAAGCAATTGCTAATGAACTCAAGTTGATGATTTATTACAAAGTCTACTTTATTGCTTTTAAATAAAACGTTTTAGACGATTGTAAGAATCTGAAGGATCAGCCTGCAACAGTACAGACATTTCAAAATAAGAGTCCCGGTGTATTTCGGGCTTGTTTATAATTAAAAGTCACAAGTTTTTTCTTTTTCTTTTGGGCATTATTGGTATTTTGGTTACACAATAAATTGTATTTATTTTTATTTCTATTTAATTCATAGTAAATTATTGTAGTCTCCCCCACAGGAAGAAAAGACTAAGAACATTATTTGACACATATATTATTAATTTTATACATTTTACTAGTAATGTGTCCCATTCGCTGAGAGAGACACTATATGACAGCAAGGAGAACATAGGAAAAGGTGAACCATTTAAATGCTGTAATTTTGCATAATTTACAATGCATAATAATTAATAATATTAGTATGTAATTAAATGTAATATGCTATGTAATTAAAATTAATTTTAATAAATAAAAATACTGTTAAAAATCACACATTCATTGTTTGTCACATGTAGTAGACCATTTTTGTGCCGTGGTTAATAGGAGGATTTTTCGCCCGGCTACCAACGCAAGTATATTTCAAACCTATGGGAAGCACTGAAGTGAGAGACAAGTTTATACTAATTGCTGAAGTGACCCATTTTAATACACCCACATGATTATTTTCTCTTTCCTTTACAACACTAAAGACCTCTATTGTTGTTATACTGTAAAACTACTACTATAGTTTTACATTTTTACTGTGGATAACTAAAATCCTACCCCTAATAGAAGACCTTTTAGATATTTAGGATTAAAAAAAAAGGGTGTCCCCATAGTTGTTGTCAGATTGAGCTACATTTTGGGACAAAACTGTCCTAAGTAAACACACACCCACACTTCTGCTGTGTCATAGGAGTGGCAAGTGGACAGGCTTAATTAGTCTTTCTGTGGAGCATTAACTAACAGGTTAAAGGAGATTACAATGAGAGAGATTTACCAGTAACCTGTGTGTATGTGTGTGTGAGAATTTATGACTGCATTCTCCCAAGTATAGGCCAAATGTCACTTCATCTGTGTTTTATAAAGGCCCCTGGTCTTTACTTCTGGTCGATGTGTGCTGGTGTTCAGTTACAGCCCCAAAAATACCCCAGACCACAGCCGTTGGCATTCACACACACCACAGTTTGTCGCACAAGGGGTTTCTGGGGATTAGCTCACAGCTACAGCCTGTCTGCTATTCATAGCCCAATCCACACACTGCTCAATAGCTCTATGAGGACGGACAGGTGTGTGGGTGGAGTGCGGAAGAGGGGTGTGCCTCATGCTTGAACCTCTGTGGGGGGTTTTGATTGACATGTCGCCTGTCCAATCAGAGCAGAGGTCAGGGGAAGGCTGAGGACACTTACTTTGGGATTCTAATCTGAGAAAAGGAGGTTGTTGTAACTTTGCACCCATCTCTTGACTTCCAGGGTCATTATGACATATTGATATGGGGAGTCTCCATAGTGAACGGACACTTTTGGAATGTTTCTGCAAGAATGTGTGACTCAAGAACAACTTGCCTTGATGTTCCAAAATAGTGACAAACATCATCTAATGACAGACAGGTGGATGAGGGAGAGGCGAAGAGTGAGAAAATATAGGGGGACTGCAGAGATGTGGGCCATTTGCCACTAGAGGATCATGGTTAACTCTCCTCTACCTGGCTGAGTTTCAGAGGGGAAGAGGAGACTGAGACCTTACCCCAAGTTAATCACACTGATGGACAGCAGATCACTTAGAAAGAGTAAACACCCACATACAAAAACACATGCATATACTTTTAGAGTGAGTCCAGCTTTTCACACTCTAAAGAGGTGACAAGACTTCAGGCAGGCTAAACAACTACTAGTACTCACAAATTATAGTCCAATTGCAAAGTCTATAGACAAGAGAAATCAATCCAAAAACATACTAAAAGGATCCATCACACAAACATTTAAATTCTGTCATCTTAGAATATAGCACACAATCTGTAATGACTTCTTTTATGGTGCTTTTTTGTCTAGTTTGGAGCCAAGATTTACACTACCGTTCAAAAGTTTGGGGTCAAAGATTTTTTTTTTTTTTTAAGAAATATTGTTATTAGTCAACAAATTTGCTCAAAAGAGACAGTAAAGGCATTTATAATGTTACAAAATATTTCTATTATAATTAAATGGCATTCTTTTGAAAATTCTATTGCAAAAATATTCCTGAAAAAAAAAAAAAAAAAAATTATGATTTACAAAAATATTAAGCAGCACAACTGTTTTCAACATTGATAATAATAATAATAAATATTTCCTTAGCATTAATTCAGCATATCAAAATGATTTCTGAAGGATCATGTGACACTAAAGACTGGATGCCAAAAATTCAGCTTTACCATCACAGGAATATATTACATTTTAAAATATATTCAAATTGAAAAGAGTTATTTGAAATTGTAATATTTCACAATATTACTGTTTTTACTGTATTTTTGATCAAATAAACGAAGCCTTGGTCAGACTTCTTTCAACAACATCTATACACAAAGCAGCTGAAGATCAGCACTATGAGTCCAGTATGCAGGAACGAAGAGAAATGACCCAACAGGAAGAGGAACCCAAACACAGACACAGACAATTAACTATTTACACATATGATAACAAAGTAATGAGTCTGCTTGGTTTATAGGGACAGGAAATGTTTAAACTATCTTTCCTTGAAATCTCCAATCCAAGTCATCTAAGCCTCTTATGAAAGAATAAAACTGTGTAACAACACTTAGAATGAAAACAAAAATGACCAGTATTTTTAAAGGCTAAAATGAACCGATTTCCAGTGTTTCTTAATTGGCCCCTGCCAAGTGACCCAACTGACCCTATACTGCCAATGCAGATTAGTAACTCGTTTAACCAGTGTGCATGTTTCAGACTCCGAAAGTACATCTCGGGATTGGCTAAATTTATCAAGTTCCTATAAATCTAGTCTTACATCCTAGAGTCACTCAAATCAAAAGCATGTTACTTTTGCACAGTGCAAGTCTCTGGTGTCCATCTGTGCGTTCAGGGAGGCCAGCGGTCATTTGGAGTGTTTAGCGTGGAAATGACACTTCCTGTGTAGGACCTCCTGCACTCAGCTGGGGGTTGGTTTGTGTTGATACACCCCTGCGATTTAAACTCTGCCACAACGTCACCATTTCCAACCTGCTCCATATCAAGACTTCAGATGCAAAAGTCTCCAAGTGCCATCTGAAATTTTCTTATAAAATGAGCATTTTTATCAAGCTTGAATGTTTATGTTCAGTTATTTCACTTTAATGGCAATAAAAAGGACCTATTAATTGCCATTAAAGTGAAATTACTGAACCTAAACACACGAGCTTGATAAAAATGCTCATTTTATAAGAACATTTCAGATGGCACTTAGAGGCTTTTGCATCTGAATTCCTCATATGTTCTTGAGAGCCAGTGATTCATTTTGTAGTGGACATATGCTGTTCATATCTCTGAGCCCATACATGTGACTGTTTTAGGTCCTGAGTGTATCTTAAAGAGGACATTCTGGGCTTTTCTGTGATACAAAATGTTACAGGAGAGAGCCAGACTAGTTGGGGCATGAAAAAGTTGTCGTAAGGGCTCAGTAATTATAAGGTCTAACTACACAAATGCTTGTTTTCAGTAGCAGTGGTTTTGTATGGATCTAAACACCCTAAACAAATGAACCACATAATGACAATGACACACAAAGTGCCAAGTATTATAGCCAAATGTCTTTCATAATAGTTCAGGGAGTCATAATTTTACCCCCTATCATAAATTATGTTTCATAATTCATGTGGGAATATCTTATAAAGACGGTATGAGAACGCTTTTTAAAGACTTTTAAGTTTTAATATTTTAAACAAGGTGTTCCTCTGAAATAATGATCAATAAAAAAGGAGCTTATGTCCCAATATGACAGCTTCCCAATGTGACAAGATTCACTTTCTTGGGCAATAATGGTGAAAAATGTTAAAAGTTCAATAGGTTATTTATATAGCCTATTAATATTTATTATTATGCTATATTGTGATATTATTGATTGGCTGCTGTGTAATGCACTTCATGTCAAATGATTTCATCAGAATTCAGAGTTTCAAGCATAACTTTAGCAGCTGCTCTGGAAATGAGAAATAAAACCATTTCCAAAGCAAGTGAGCATGACAAACAGAGGCGAGTATTGTATTAAGTGTTTCAATGCGTTTCAGCTGTTGTTTTTAAAGTCTCCTCCAACTGTAAACACAGTTTCATATCATTTTACATTTAACTATCTTAAAACACATATTCAGAAGTCGCAATTGAATGTACAAACAGAATAGCAAAAAAAATAGTTTTATTTATAAAAAGTCAATGTAAGCATGCATACCTTCTCTTGTGCTCGGGTTATCCTCTTCTGTACATTACTGGCCAGTTTCCCGGCGTTGACTCCTTTCCCTACCTCTGCCATGTTTGAGCTTCTTCAAGTTTCCAAAGTGAATAAATAAATAAATAAACGGTTAAGAATGAAGTAAAGCGCAGAGAGAATAGCAGGAGATGCAGAAGAACCGTAATGTGTGGGGAAATACTGTCGGATCAACAGGAGGTCGGTAGGTAAACCCTCTTAAAGAGACAGTGTTTAGAGTTCTAAAGGTGGACACGGAGAGTTATTATTAGACGAAACTACGGTATCAAAAAGTTTAAACTTAAAACTGTCAAGCAATTTGCGGTCTAACTAGTTCCGTTATTCGCCTCTGGTGACTGGAAAACGAGAGAGAAAGAGAAAGAGAGAGAGCGCGCGCGAGAGAGCTGGATTATGTTTCCACTCCTTATTATAGACGCTCTCTTAAAGGCACAGGTAAATACTATCATAGCATCTTTTTTTCTGAGGAAAAGTTGAACAAAATCTTCGTGAATTGTTATACCAGGGTTTTTTTTTTTTTTTTTTTTAAATAATATTTTAGGTATATTTGTAATATTAGTTTTTCACTGTATAAATAAGATTTTTACTCTAGGCTATAGCTGCCTTTTCAATTTTAGGATGGGGGGCCCTCACACTAGAATGATCACATTTGGGCATCATATTTGGGTGTCTGTGGCATCTAAAAGATTCAACAGTTAAGCCATGATCACATTTACCGTTGTTGGGTGAATTTTCATATGTGAATTCAGCTATTTTAATAGGAATAGAGTGGTGCAGGTATGACATCAGAACTTCAGAACAAGACTAATTCACCCCTGGTTCCTTCAAGATTTTCCTATGGGGTTTTTCAATTTATGTGTAAAATAAAGCCTGTGGTAAACATAACTTGACAATACTTTGATGTTTTGCTCTACAAATTACACACACCCATAGATAGAAAATGCAAATTTTGAAGCAGTTATGCTCATTTTTGAAAACGTACGTTTTTAATAAGTAACTAGATAAGGCAGTTATGTTTACCAGAGGCTTTATTTTACACATAAATTGAGAAACCCCATTATAAAACCCCATAGGAAAATCTCAAAGGAACCAATGGCGAATTAGTCTTCCGGGTTCTGACGTCATACCTGCACCACTCTATAGTCATAAGCAGAAATTTTGTGCGAGGGCGAAAGATTTCCACATGCAGTGGGTTCAAGTTGATGCGTAACTAGCATTTATGCTTATTTATTTATGCAGTGGGTCATGCATTGATGTGTTAATAGGCATTTATGCTTATTTATTTAGCAGATGTTTTTAACCAAAGTGACTTAAGTAAAGAATAATAATACAACACACAAAGTTCATCATGTAAATCATTAAAAGTGCTGCAGTATGCTTCTATAAGCTGACCAGAACAAAACTTCTAAAATGTCATCCTTTTCAATCTATTTATTCTCTTGAGCATTTGAAACATGAGACTTGCTTAAATGTTTGCATGGTCTCATTAGTAAGAGGAGTGTTTTTCTTTTCAATAGGGTCATATCACATGTTGATTGGGATTCCCATTACATTGAACCCATCTGACTTTGCTTGCACACTGTACTGATCATTTTCTACCAGCAGGGAACAATTACTGTACATAGACTAGTGGTTCTCAACCAGGGGGCCGGGGAACCACGAATTATTTAACTTAACATTAATATTAATTTAACATTATTAATTAACAATCTTAATTAAATTGCTACAAACACTAAAATAAAGCTGTATAACATAAAACTAACATCATATTATATCATGATTATATCATCATTTGTAAAATACTTATCATAAGTAAAAATCAGCTTAGATAGGAGGGATGAATTAAAGAAACTGTAATAGCCAGCAAAAACCAAATATGAGACAAAATAAATAATTTGTATGAAGTTTAATTTCAAAAATAGAATTTAAATACTTTGCTTGAATACCTTATATTACCTTAACGATATTACAAAGCACATTTTTAAATAAACAGATTGTCTTAAAATGAATGACGATCTAATGAGGAAAGAGACTGGAATATGGAAATAGCGAACAAATATACATAAGGCACAGACAATGTTTGGTCTCTCACAATTCCTGCAAGAAGCAAGACCAGAGGTCAGTTTGTAATCAGTTTTTTTTTTTTTTTTACAGCTAAAGGTGATGTGTGTAATTTATTTATATGAATTTTTATGCAGAGATTACTAAGGATGATTGCTCCATTTGTTTGAGCATCTTGATGATCTCAACACGACAGGCTGCCTTTTCACAGACTGATGACAAATTAAAGGGTATTATACGTTTATAAGAGTATACTTTGTGTTGTATTACCTTTTCATTGATTAAGGGGACCTATTAGGCCCTTTTTCAAAGACTTGATTTTGTTTTTGGGTCTACTAGAACAGGTTTTCATGCTTGAATGTTTAAAAAACACCTTATTTTTAACGTATTTTACATTGTTGCTGCACCTCCCTTCCCAGTCTGCCAAATATGAATGCAAATTCCACTGTTATCAATACAATTTAATGGAACTTGTGACCACAGTTGGCTAATGATGCGTTTGGGAAATGCACCCCTTTTTATTTCTCATCTCTATGAAGCCCCTCCTTCTGAAAAGTGCAATGTGCTGATTGGTCGGCTGGACCAGTGTGTTGTGAATGGTCAACCGCTTCGAGCGTGTTTCGGAAATATCACCCCCTTACAATAACGGCGAGTTTCAACACACTATAACACAAATCAACCAGGCCTCGACTCCTTTTTTAGCATATGCCTTAGGCAGGAATTATTTTAACGTGCACATTCCCCAAAAGAAACCTTAAGACTACAATCAAGGTGTTTGAGGGAGTTCAGAAATATAACTCCTTTTGGTATGAGTTTGTGCTTTGTAGCTTTGCAGACCTTTTCCAAACACAATACTGCACACTAAAAAAATGCTGAAAATGAAAAAGAGCATAATAGGACAATTACAAAAACCTACTTAACGCTGTGTGAGTTTTTCTAATACAACAGCAGAGGGAGTGTTGGCAAATTTTACATCTGTTGTCCAGATTTACTAACAGCTTGCGCCAGCGCAAACCATCTTTTGGCGTTAAAAAACTACTGTCGGGATTTACTAAAGACACGCAGTGCAAAAGTAGCGCTGAAAAGGTGTGGACTGAGTTGTTTTTGCGTCTGAGCTTATTGCATATGCATTTGTAGGAGTTTCCCTTTCAGATGCAAAATTTATGGGAGGAGAGTATTTAAATGAATCACGCAACGCTATTTACTAATATTTGGTTGCCAAGCCATGTTGACCTACATATACATATACATATATATATATACACAAACATTATATATATATGCAGAACAAGCATGCAGAAGTAGACGTTTCTGAATGACTAGTGTTTTAATTCTGCCAAATCTGTTGCGTTTTTAGGGAATTCTGTGTGCGAAGATTACATTTATATTTATGCGTTGAGCAGATGATTCTGTGTGTGTGTGTGTATAGGCCAACATTGCTTGGCAAACGATATTATATACGTGTACATGTTTGTCAGATTACATGTAACAAGTTGCGCCTGTGTCGACCCACACCTGATAAGAACATCAGCTCTGCTTATTTGCGACCCAATGCTAATTTGCACTGCTCTTGGTAGATTGCGTTGGTTGTTATGTAAATGATTTGACTGCGTCTGTGTTATTTAATTTGTGCGTCAGCAGTAGATCAAAACTTGCCACTACCATTGGCGCATTTGTGGAATTGCGCTCTCACGCTAATTTGCCCCGTTCAGTAAATTTGGCCCTTTCTCTCTTATGACCACCGGAAATAATCACTCTAATTTTTACCTTTTTTGGAACGTTGTGGAAACACTATAGTGGGTTTTTCTTTTGCTATTTGAACGCAAAAATTATATTTGCTGTCAACTCTCGTTCACCACAATACAAGTTTACCCAACTACGACTTTTGCTTCTTAGAACCCTGCAAATGTAAAAAGGGTCCATGGCTTGAGTTTGGGGCGGGATTACTTGCATCAATAGCAGATTACAATTATTTTGCAATTCTGCTTGTAGTTGCAGAAATTACACACTTCACCTTTATTAAAGGGATAGTTCACCCAAAAATGAAAATTACCCCATGATTTACAATGCCCTGGCTCTCCTAAGCTTTATAATGAATAAATAGAGGATGAAATTTTAAAGCCCAAAAAAGTGCAACCATCCATCATAAAAGATAACCACATGGCTCAGGGGGGTTAATAAAGGTCTTCTTAAAGCGAAGCGATGCATTTGTGTAAGAAAAATATCCATATTTAAAACTTTAAACACTTAAATGACTGGCTTCCGGCAGACGGCCATATGCACGTCGACTTACGCCAAAAGAGTAACCCCTTACGCGATGTAGGAGTAGCATAAGTTTTGACGCCTCTCACTGTTCAAACAAATAGGGCTGTGAAACGAACTCAAGCTCCGCTTCTCTTATATCGAAATCCTCTGACATTTTTCTTTAAAAATTCTCATTTACATCATTTGTCAGGTCAGAGTTTACTCTTTCGCCGTAAATCGATGCGTCTGGACAATTATTTTAGTTTTAAATATGGATTTTTTTTTTTTTTTTTTTACACAAATGCATCGCTTTGCTTCAGAAGGCCTTTATTAACCCCCCAGAGCCATGTGGTTATCTTTTATGATGGATTGGTTGCACTTTTTGGACTTCAAAATCTCATCTTCTATTTACTGCTATTATAAAGCTTGGATGCATCAGGATATTTATCAATATAACTCCGAATGTATTCGTCTGAAAGAAGAAAGTCATATACACCTAGGATGGCTTGAGGGTGAGTAAATCATGGGGCAAGTTTCATTTTTGTGTGAACTATCCATTTAAGTAGTTAAAAAGTCTGCTTTCGGTATGCATTGCATCGTAGCACTTAGCACCATCCCCTAAGTCACAAACCCTGAGCATTCAGTCAACTCTCTTCGCCCATCTCTGCGTTTCTTTTCAATCCATCATCTTTCATTTTCTTCTAAGGCCCAAGGGTGGAATAGTTCAGAGTCTAGCAGTAGTGTTCCCACACTGAGTAGGACCTGAGAGTACCAGTGTAAGCCGTTCTTAAGGATCCGATCCGGTCCGGTCCAGCTGTACAACAGGCGCAGAGGCGCAAATGCCCAGTGAGCTAGCCGTTGTTTGTTTACCGCGGCGTAACATGAGGTGACCACGCCATTCACCACCAAAGTCCCATGGGCAGTGAGTGGGGCGTAAACCCCCTGGTCCTCCCGCACCTCCACTCGAGTGATCCGTGAAACACGCTTCCTGAGTTCCCCTTCATCGACGATCAGCAAACACTGCCCGGGCTGGGCATCACTGGCAAATATCGCCCGGAGGGCTCCCGGCGTTGGCCGGCCCCCTCTGGAGCAGTTTCCAACCCAAACAAACAGTAAATGAGCTGCTGTTAAAGAGACGTTGGCCCCATCCTCAGTGCTGATCACATAAAAGTGCTTCTGGGTAATAGGGCTACGGTCCAGAAAGGTGAGGACTTCGCTGTAGACGAGGTCGCCAGTCCCATCACTTCCCATTGAGGCCAGAACAAGATCTCCTGCTCGCAGGTCATGGATTGGTCTATGTGTGCCGTCCTCCATTGTCACCAGAGCCTCTCCAGGGAAACAGCCTCCTGTGTTTATTGCTACTGAGTGATCTGAAGAGAAGATTGAGAAAGGAATGGAAGAGAGGAATGAAAAGATGGAGAAAGAAAGGAATAGAAAATGATTCATTAAGGAAATAATGAATGGATTCAATGTCCTGTTTCTAATCTTCACTTCTGAGTCACTGATATACCTCTGGCCCTTCGACCCTTCATTCATTGGTTGGTCCTACGGTGTTTCCCTCAGTGAATGGTTGAGTTGGTTAATAGGATCAGTGTGGCATCCTCAAAGTGATTGGCCAGGGTGGCAAATATAAGGCCTTTAACGTCCTCTTCATTGGGATGTTGGTGTGTGAGTGCCTCCTAGTGGACTGATTCTGACTTTACTGGCACTGCCAGCAATCTTGCCTCTTTAGACTCCACGTTTTTGTACAAATTACAAGATATACATAACATTATACAATATATATATATAAGCTAGGTATAAAAACCCTGTATTCCTTCTGATCATGTCAGGGACAGCTGACTTGCATAACGGTCTGGGCAGGAAGGACAGAAGAAAGAAGAACAAAGGGCAAGAAAATGGTGGGAAAAGAAAAAGGAAAAACAGAGAAACAGATAATGAATATTAGAGATTTTATTATGAAACTCAATGTATGTAAATAGACAAAATAGTAAATCACACCTGTATAAGAGGTATGCTAAAAAAAAAAAAAAAACAAGAAATAGCCAGACTTATACGTAATCTGCAGACTATTCTAAAGGAAAATCTGCAGATTGGATTTAAACATGGTAAAATGCTTTAAATGTAGATGCTTACTAATATCTTAATTACGGTCTGAAATCTTCAATAAACAAGCATGCAGAAGTAGACGTTTCTGAATGACTAGTGTTTTAATTCTGCCGAATCTGTTGCGTTTTTAGGGAATTCTGTGTGCGAAGATTACATTTATATTTATGCGTTGAGCAGATGATTCTGTGTGAGTCTGCAAATGGCTAATGCATTTCACAATATTATGTTGCAACAAAGTCTGAAAGAGTGAATGAGTTTGAGATTGTTACCTTACATCATAATGATATAATTGAAAATATAACAATAAGATACAGGAATATTAAATTGACAGTCTGCTTCCCCCACAGTTTCCCCCCTGTTAGATTAATAGAAATCACTAAAAAGATTAAATAGCATGTATGCTAATAGCTAAATTGGAGATGCTAAAGCTACATGAAGTCTGTGTAGACTTGCATGGAAATAAGGATCAAGGTAAAGCACAGCTGGAAAAGTAAGAAAGGTAAAGGTAAATGTTAGAAATGGTGAACAGAG
Source organism: Chanodichthys erythropterus (assembly GCF_024489055.1). Taxonomy (NCBI): domain Eukaryota; kingdom Metazoa; phylum Chordata; class Actinopteri; order Cypriniformes; family Xenocyprididae; genus Chanodichthys; species Chanodichthys erythropterus. The sequence continues at coordinate 7,619,191 of NC_090241.1, read as the reverse complement.
GAGTGAGTGCATTCATCAGACGGCCCAGTGCTGCAAGATTGTGCTGTTTTAATCATGTGAAGCAAAGAAATTATACCAAGATGAATCAAACATGGCTCTCTTCATTAGAAAAGCCATACCCCGCAGTGTGTGCTGAAACAGGAATCTAATGCGATTCCTTCTGTATCTATAGATATGCTCTCACAGCCCATCTCTTGCCCTCATTTTCTCACATTACATGGCTGTGAGATGCTTTGTTAGTTTTGGTTAGATTAAAAAAATGTTAAAAGTAACATGAAATCAAACTTTATCCAATTTAAAAATCTACATAAAAATCCTCATCAAAATAATTTTCAGTAGGTCTGGCATTGAAATGACTTTCCACTTTGCTCTTCAATGCATTTATTTGATCAAAAATACTGTAAAAACAGTAATATTGTAAAATATTATCACATCTCTGCATCTCTTTAATTCTTTTATATTTTAAAGGCGCTAAAGAGGATGTTTTGTTTTATACACTTTTGCAATATTACTTGAAACTGTCTTTACTTACTGATAAAAGACTATTTATTAGGTGCACTGAAAGGAATAATATTAATATACATCATCTGTGCATGAGGTAGGGCCTAAAAAACGAGCGCAGCTGCGCGCTCCAGTAACTTTCCACACTCCACAGGCGCCGCATGCAATGTTTTTGTCCGGAGACAACAACTGCAGATTATGAGTTACCTGCAGTGAGTCCGACATAATGAATCCACTAACACGACACAGCGAATGCCGGTGGTAAACACTCATGCTCCGATACTCGTGCACGAGTTTTGGGAGGCATTCCTTTGAAACGAGCTGTGAAGGAGGGGGGTTGTTCTTAAGCATGCGCTCATTTCAAAAACTCAGTAACAGTCTTTGGATTCTCAGTCGACGAAAAGATCCTCTCTATCACCTTTAATATATTGCAATATATTCCTGTGATGGCAAAGCTGAAATTTACACATTAAAGTCTTCAGTGTCACATGATCCTTCTGAAATCATTCTAATTTGCTGCTCAAGAAACATTTCTTATTATTATCAATGTTGAAAACAGCTGTGCTGCTTAATATTAATATAATATTATAAATATAATCTTATATGATACATTTTTTTAGGATTCTTAGATTAACAGAACAACACTGATTTGAAATGGAGATATTTTGTAACATTAGAAATGCCTTTACTGTCATTTTGATCAATTTAATATATTTCCCCATGAATAAAATTAAGTCCCAAAGTTAACACACTTTATTTCTCACTGAATATCCTGTTTAACTCAGAAAAAAAATGTGAATGGTATTTCACGGTGACTTGCTAATGAACAAGTCACATGCTAATATCCCACCATGATTGTTTTCCTTTCTTTTCCCAGCCTTCATTTGTAAGAACTAGTCTGTTTCTCACTTGACCTTTCCCCCCATTCACAACTTCAACACAAACACACAGCCCCTCTCTCACCTGATTTGACACTGCAGTGTATGTGGCCTTTGGATTCGTAGTAGACCCAGTCGAAGCCGGCCTCCACCGCCAGACGGGCCAGCATGGCGTACTTGTTCCGGTCGCGGTCCGAGGTAGTGATGTCAACCGCCCTGCCCTCATAATGCAGAGACTCTTCAGAGTGATGGCCGTCTTCATCCCAACCCTCCGTCACACGCAGACGCACGCCTGGCCACAGGTTCATCACAGAGATGGCCAGGGAGTTCAGCTTATCTTTACAGCGCTGCAAAAGAAAAATTATGAGAAAAATTTACTAGAATGCATACACATGAAAAGTGATCAAATGATTACCAGATAACAGGGTTATTATCGTTAACTAAACTAAAACCATAAAAAATTGGTTGAAATAAAAGATTAAAAAAAACTTGCCATGCAACATTTCTAATTTGAAGTATACTGTACAACAAATATTTTAATAAAAATAAAAACTATTTAGATGTTTAACTCATAAAAATATATATATTAGATCAAGTTTTAGTAATTTTGTTAGAATTTTTTGTCATATTATATATATATATATAATATTAAAATATTAATAAAATCTATCATAGTATATCGAATAACTCTGCCAGGAAGCTAATGCAGCAAATGCCTGAGTTTAAGTATGATCTGTTGTTCTTTCAGGCTAATCATTTACATGCATTTAATGTGAGCCATAAGGAAATTAGTAATGTAAACATTACAGTAACCATGATTACGGTTGCACATTTTTTACATTGTCTGGGAAAACAGCAACTTCTTAACAGAAAAAAGAAAAAAAAATTCACAGTCACAATGTCTCACAACAAAATATATAAAAATGTACTTCTGGTGGTTTATGTAGCGTAAATGACCAGTGTGACAGTATTTAAAGCCAACTGAATACTGAACTCTGATACATAAGTTACCAATTAAACAAACAGAAGGAGGCTTTGCGTGCCTGAGTAAGAAAGAACACAAGGCCATTGTCTTGACTTTGTGAATTTCCTGCAAGAAATATGGATTTTAGGACGCTCATGTCAAAAAGCCTGTGGCAAGTAGTTGCTAGGTGAGAAACGCAGTGAGCAATGGCAAATATAATCCTGACAGCCATTTGTAGAACTGACGCATTTGTGGTTAGCACAAACACACTCTGCCCGTGGGCTGATAAATCCCTGTCTCAACCAGAGGCCACGAGACATGCAAGGTCACTGGATAACCACCAACTAAGTGGTCACAAATTGCTTACTGAGTGACGGCAGAGATTCTTTGATGTCGCCATTCTAAGTCCTCACTACATAGTTGTGCCATCAAACCATCTATTTCTGTTCTCTGAATTGGAGACCTACCTTTCCACTCAATAGCTGCTCTACAAAGCTCTGTGGACTATCTGTTTAAGACTAAGCTCTGTGATTTAATGTCTCTGTGCTATTAGGATCTATCTTTCAGAGCTGTGCTTGGTCTCAATGGATACTGGGCCATCAGAGTCCAGGCTGGTATGAGAGAGGAATGGAGATTTGAAAATATAGTGCTATTGTGTTTGGTTGTTCTGTTGAGTCTCTGAGAGTCACTGAATCCAAAACAAGTACAGGAGCAAATGCTTAGACTACAGTCAAAGCATCAACAATGATAATGCACTCTCCCACACTCAAGTATGCTTACTTTTATGCAAACCTGTATATATATGCAAAGCCGCATGGCTTGCTTTCTTCCATGAAACCTAAAAGGAGGCGTTTTGAAGAATGTTCAAACTGCTCTTTCTCAAATGATAAACGCATTTGGTAAACACAGCAGGGGCTATCGAGTTTCGAGAAAAAAAATAAAAACATCATCATAAATGTCGTCAACTATTCACTAAAAAGTCTAAACTATAAAGTGCTGCAGTAATGAGTTCTAAAACTCAGAGATGAGTTCCATTATTCTGCAGTCAATGGGTTTTTGGCTGAAATAAGGTCTGTGGTGAACACAAGCTCAAGATATGTTCACGTTTTATTCTACAACATAAGAATCAGTAATCAGTAATCACTCATCTACTAACTAGTCCACTTTTACAGCTTATATTCACACTCTTGCAAACTATTATAACTCAAACTTACCAACTTGTAGATTTTAAATAAAGATCAACAGAGTTATCAGAGACAACCATAAAGTCATAACTGTGGTGAACTTTGTTTATAGCTTAACTTTAGCTTTTTACTTCTGACGTTTGTGTTTAGGCAAATTTCAAAATTCAAAATGTTGTGTTCATGTGTAAAGATTTACTTCAAGGTGCAGTGTGTAAATTTTAGCGGCATCTAGCGGTGAGGTTGCGAATTGCAATATAGAGAAGCTACAGTGGCCAACACAGGACAAACATTTCATCATCGTTTGAGACAGCAGAGAGTATTCAGTAAAGCAAACACGCTCTGTAGAGCAGTTTGTCCGTTTAGGGCTACTGAAGAAAATGCCGGCGCAAAATGGCGACTTAACATGTAAGGGGACCGGCGGTGTATGTAGATAGAAATGGCTCATTGTAAGGTAATAAAAACACAATGGTTCATTATGTAAGGTCTTTATACACCACTGAAAACATAGTTATGTATATTATATTGCATGTCAATAGATCCTCCTAAAAATTTACAAATCCACATTGCACCTTGGTTACAGAGCGTATTTCCTGCAATAATCTACATGCCAATGGAAAAATCCTATTGGATTTTGTTGAAGGAATCAGGGTGATGATGACTTCTGGGATGGTCTATACAAAAATCACCCCTGGAGCACTCTATAGATCTCATAATTCATTCATATTTGTGCATATTCAAACTTCCTGATTGGTCATGTGATGTGCGAGAACCAATGCCGTTTGGCATCTGATGTCAAGCCTGGCATGCTTTGTCTTCACCTGCAAGTTTGAATATGCAGACACACAAATGAGAATAGAAGACCAATATTTTCATTATATGGAATAGAGCAGCGTGAACATTCTTCAAAACATCTCATTTGAGAAGTTATACAGGTTTCATTTCTTGGTGAATTTTTCATTAAAGAACAAAACCTTCACTGAAATTTAGGGGACCAAAAACCATTTTGGAAGCATCTTTTTGTCCACTCCACATACAAAAAAGCAGAGCTTAAATGACATTTTAAAAATGTCAAAGGGATATTTCACCCAAAAAAATGAAAATTCGGTCATAATTTACCCACTGTTTTCCAAACTTGTATACATTTCTTTGTTCTGCTGAACACAAAGGAAGATATTTTGAAGAATGTTTGTAACCGAACATTCGCGGGGTACCACTGAACAGGCTTTTTTTTGTTGTTCTCCCATATGGAAGTCAATGGTGCCCCACAACTGTTTGGTTACAAACATTCTTCAAAATATCTTCCTTTGTGTTCAGCAGAACAAATAAATGTATACAGGTTTAGAAAAACTTAAGGGTGAGCAAACAATGACAGAATTTTCATTTTTGGGTGAACTATCCCGTTAAGTTTTCCTCATTCCAAAAGTTGAAACAATGAGCTCCTGGACCTTGAAGAGTTCCAGTGAATCTTTAAAAGACCTAGACTGATAAACTCTAAGACTGTAGAACCGGTTTATGGTGACCTGCAGAAGGAAACGGTAGTTTATGGTTAACTAGAAATATGTGCATTTGGCATCATTTCAGAAATGCCAATCTGAATGGAAAAATATGCGTTTTAGTTATAAGAATCCATATATAGATATTTATGAAGATTTTCCTGAACACGTCTCCGGATTGGATGATAAGAATAGCGTCTCGGAGAGCTGTAATAGATGCCTATTCACATAGCGGTGTGGATTTCAGCTTTTTTCGTTGTGGTTGCAAAAGTGAACTGGACTTCATAAATCACCCCGTGAACTCTGTTAGTTTTGCTTTCAAAGCGTAGATCGACGGGTTTTCAGGAGGAGAGCCTTCACACTAACCGCGGGCTACACAAACATTCACCCCGCGCGCACCGACGGCACGGGGCCCTGAACACTCGCTCCTGTATGAGAGCGCCGGGGCCGCTCGCCGCCGAATCAAAAATAAGGTGGAGAAAAATATGTGTGTAATTAAGGCTTAAATGCATGTGAAGCCGACTATTTTTACACACGTACGCTACAAAAACAAACAAAAAAATAACAGAATAAAAAGGAAAAACAGACCAGAGGTTGTCTCCAGCCGTCGCCGCAGTTTGGCCCTCATAAATCGCGTGAAGGTCAGGTAAACGAACGCAGCGCTCGCCGGAGAGGTGACAGGTAAAGACGGGGTGAGATCTATGAGCCCCTCCTCAGTTCCCACATGGCTCTCCTGGACATTAACGTGTGGGCATTCAGAGGAAAAGAGCTGATATAAATACTTTTAGGTGAGGGGGAGATTGGAGTCAAATAAATTCCACTCGGGACCACATCAACGTCGTAAAAAATATCTGACGCTTCAAAAAGGGGGGTGTATGCCGTTAATCACGAGCGGTCGTGTTTAAGCATACGGGTAAACATTAAAACAGTCACAGGTCATGCTCAATCTACAAGGGCAGTTTTAATGTTTTCTTTTCCAATCGTGCTTAAAACAGCGACGGCACTGTTTTAATTAAACGTTTCAGGTTTCCCTTCCCTTCCATTTTATTGACAGTCACCCCTTTTGCGTTCATTCATTCACATAAATTGAGCGAGAGCCCCGTGGGAGAAAGTTCAAATATGTGGTTATAAAATAACCCGACGACTACCGTGTCTTTAATTTGACGAAACCTGCCCCCATATTCTCTGTCGTGAAGACTGAAGACCCAAAACCTTGAATGAACCCAAGGATTTTCACTTTTGGGGGGGGGAACTATGGTCTCTATCCCCATACATCCACAACCATTTTTTCATCTATGAGACCGTAGTAAAAGAAAAGTGACCTGAGCAAAGGCTCCTCAAAAAGGCCATTGAATGTTGTGTAGTCTGCAAATGTCTGGGCTGGCAAGTTAAGGGTTGTAGGTACGAACCCCACAGTCATAAACTCAACATTCTGCTGACAATAAACCACATGCTGTTCCAGGGGGTCTGTCCCTGTTTTAAGTCACTTTGGATGAAAGTCTAATCTAAATGGCAAATTATACATTTGCAGATTTCCTCAGAATTATCTCAAAGATTTTTAGCAACTTTCCAAAACATAACCCACACCTTTATTGAAATCCACAATAATTTTGACAGTTTGACAATATGGCAGTGCCCTGATTTATTGGGCACAGAAAAAAAGGTCACTGTACTGTCAATTAAATAATGACATACATAGTTCAATAATGATTGAGGATCTGGGCTGGAAACTTGAACCATCACCTGATCCTTCATCACATATTGACCCAGATGTTAAAAGTCACTTTGGTTGAAAGTTTAAACCTGTGTCCAAATTCGGTCCTGAATGGCGACTGTCCAGCAGAGTTCCAGCAACAAACCTGCCTGGAAGTTTCTAGTATGCCTACTACGGTCTTCATTAGCTGGTTCAGGTGTGTTTAATTGGGTTTGGAGCTGAACACTGCAGGACAGTGGCCCTCCAGGAGCAGGATTGGACAACGAATACTTTGCAGACCTTCGATATTCTCTGAATTATCTCAAGGATGCCTACCTTTTCTGATGCCGAATGCAAGTTTTAACCTATGTTGCAGTACCCTGAACTAATGCTCTTGATCTTAAAACAAACTTTACTGTACATTAAATAGTAGCAGTATTATTAGTAAACTACTGCGCAAGTAAAGCAGAGGGTAGTGTAACCTAAGAGCTGTAGGCTCAAACCTGATTGTTCCATGAACTACCACCATTGAACCATTGATTAAAATGCTTAAAGGGATAGTTCACCCTAAAATGAAAATTGCTCATCATTTATTCACACCCAATCTGTCTTTCTTTCTTCTGTAGAACACAAAGATGTTTTTAAAAATGCTTGTAAAGAACAGTTTTGGTTACTTGACTTGTATTTTAAGGACAAAAACAAAAAAACAAACAAAAAAAAAACAGACACTTCTCAATATCTCTGTTTTCTTCCACAGAAGATAAAAAGTAAATCAAAGTGTGAGCGTTTCATTTTATTTTGATGGTCCCTTTAACACATTCTATAAATAATGTTGCACATACATGTCAACCAACTCTCGTTAGAGTTAGTTAGTAGGCTGGTAGGGTTAGGGTTAGAATAAGTTGACATGTACTTGCAAAGTTACGAATAGTCGGTAGAACTTATATGGGGTTAGCATCACAATAAAGAGTTAGCAGATATTAAGCAGACAGTCTACTAATAATCAAATGAGTGTTAGTTGACATGCAAAGTTACTTCTAGTTCAAAAGGGACCGTAAAAATAAAGTGTTTTCATTTTTGGATGAACTCTCTCTTTAACCACAAGTCCTTTTGGATAAAAATCTCAACTGAGTTATAATTGAACAATTAGCCGACCTAAACACTTCTGTGTGAGGACCCCATGTGTCTGCCTCACCTGAGTCATCATGCGGTCCGCACCTGTGTTCTCCTCATCCTTGAAGATGATGTCTGGGTTGTAGTTGGGCGTCAGCTCCTTAAAGCGCTCGGAGCTGCGAGTTATCTTCCCCTCATATCTCCCACTGGCTCCCAGTGTTTTTTCGGCTACGTTTGGACTGAACTGCTTATAGGCGAGCGGCGTGAGTTTCCTTGTAGTCCGTCTCTTGCCGTAACCTCTGCCCGGTCCACAGCTGTCGTACGCAGGCGAGAAAGCCAAGATGAAGCCGGTGAGGAGCGCCGCTGCTGTGGAGAGTCTCATGCCAACCGGTGCAAGCGGGCACTCCAAAAGATGGAGTGTCAAAGATGGTGAAGATGATGGTAAAGCGACCCTCCTCCCCCCAATCTCAGCTTCAGTCCCCGCGCAAGATCACCGGAGGGGGAGGAGGACCAGTCTATTAGGACACCTGGCGCTCACCATCCTTTTACGCACGGAAAGACACCCCGGCAGACGTTGGGATCCTCAGGCGGTTGGTTGACGGAGAGGTTGGTGCCAGCTCGTCAGTCCTCCTCTCAGGTCTGTAAAACTCGCTTTCTCTCAGTCCAAGCGGAGACAGGGGGAATAAATAGAGAAGTTCCGTTTATCTTGGCACGCGCGTTGAGAGTCGCCTGCAGGCGGGTCCTGGTTGCGCAGAGCCGCGGTCAGAGTGCGCGTCCCCGCAGCGGTTTCTGGCTCCCGGCTCGGCTGTTTGACTACTGCGCTGTGGCGCGCGGCTCTCAGTTGAGATGGAAATGGAAGTGACCCGAGCTCAGATGCTACTGAAGCAGCCGCACCCTGCCAGTCCTGCCCTCTGTCTGTCTCTGCCCTCCTCTCCACCCCTCCGGGCAGACGCGCTTTATCAGCCCTGCTGCTGCTCTCCCCCTGTACCGCAACCGGCGGCTGCCAAGACGCGAGACAAACAGCAGGCGCATTACAGGTCTGGACTCTCGGACCCTGATGTGTCCAGTCTTTTGAACCTGTGCAGCAATGCTCTCTACTGCCTGTCAACGGTACGTCAGCACTTAAACAAACACACAAACTATTCTTACACTGAATCTTTAATATGGCAAATTACAAGACAACTGATATTTATATTATACATTTATTATATATATATTAGTTATTATATATATATAATTTTTTATTGATGCTCATTATTAAACCATTAAGTGTATTTACATTAATTCTTAACATTAATAAACGCAATTATTATATTTGTTAGGCCTATTCCGTTTATTTCACTTTTATTTTTCCACTTTTACTTGTGAAAGTAAATTGACCATTTATTTATTTATTTTTTTGTAAACTGATTTGGTTAAGGTAGACCATGCAAAAAAGAAAAAGAAAAGAAAAAAAAATTGTAGTTTCTAAATTCTATAAACAAATTTAAATTTTCTATTTAAAAAAGAATTTGTCAAATTCAAAAAAAAATAATTCTTTTTATTTATGCTTATTATTGAACCACTTAAATTGATAACTTATTTAAAGGCACACTATGTACATTTTTGCTGTTGGAGGTCACCTATTCAAAACAAAGGCGAGATGATGTCGAGATTGAGCGTGAAATCTTGGGAATTGTCATCTTCACCTCACAGCCAGTGGAAGAGAATCGGGACAGGACTCGGGCAGAAATCATGTTCATGGATGAGATTATTAACGTTACTGTAGTATGAAGCAGAGCGGGGCCGAGTGCTGCGGGAGCGGAACGAGGCTGCTGAAGCGATTGCTAATGAGAGAAGAGCGCGACACGGCTCGAGAGCAGCGGAACTTTTATTATGCCACAGTCGCCGCTTCCGCTTCTGCTGGTCAAGCACAAGCATGCCACATGAGTCCTGAAAAGTGAAGCCAAAGCGTCTCGATCGCCCCCAGGTGGCTGGATGCAGTATAGGTCATAAACCCCGACCTTACCATGTATTACAGTGGGATGTGAGACCAATTAAATTAAATTACACTTCAAATATTTTTTTTCCAAAGACAATATCTGTCTCATTAGGCAGTTATCATCACACTGGTGTTAGTTCAAGTGTTCATTCTTTAAATAAGTTTGGTTTTAGTTAGTTATTTGATACTATAAAAACAGGGGTGAGATGTCATGATTGACAGCTGAGGTTGAGCGCTTCTCTGAGTGAAGTAGTCACTGAGGCGCCAACTGACTTTTTTCTGTATTTTCACGAGGTGATTGGAGCCTTAACTTTAATTTCTACATTTCCATAACTATTTCACACCAACATAATGAGTTGTTCTGAGTCTGGGTGGGACTTTGGTATCGTGGCTCCTCTTTGTGCTCACTACTGCGCAGACTCGGGTTTCAAGTTCACTATGCGCAGACTCGAGACTCAAGATGTCAGCGCCATATAGACACTGGCGGCTTCACGTACTACAGTGGAAGAGAGTGAAGGTGCGTCGTCCATATTTTTTCCACAGTCTGTGGTCAAGCGTATGAGGTAACGCAGGATGTTTTCTCATATTAGATACATTTGAGTGTGCTGCTGTGAGACACTTGTTGCACACTCAAGTAATCTAGATCGATTTTAGAATATATTATTGCTGGATGGCTTGTGTTGATAAATGGCATGCAATTAAATACAAACATATTGTATTATGAAGAAAATGTTGTATTACTTACTAAAAATCAAGCTGCATCTGATTATGCTATGTTAGCTACTTGACAAAATAGTGTTTTTCTCTGAGGCATGGTAAAAAGTATGGTACTCGCAGAAAATCAAGAAAACTAGATTTAAACAATAAGACTAAACTGTTGAGTTATATAACAATAATTCGTTTTCTGTCTTTAAATGTATCCAAACGGTTGTTCTCTTTTCTAATAAAACATGTAATATATTAAAGGGATAGTTCACCCGAAAATGAAAATTTGATGTTTATCTGCTTACTCCCAGCGCATCCAAGATATAGGTTACTTTTATTCTTCAGTAGAACACAAATGATGATTTTTAACCCAGTCAAATAATGCGAGTGAATGGGAACTCTATCAATAAGAGAAAATTTGCAAAGACAAATCCAAATTAAACCCTGAGGCTCCTGACAACAAATTGACGTCCTAAGACACGAAACGATTGGTTTGTGCGAGAAAACAAGCAGTATTTATATTATTTTTTATTATCGCACGCTGACAATGATAGTGATGTCTCGCGCATATACTTCAATGAGCGCGAGACATCACTTCCGCTGTCAGAGCGCGATCAGACCTCACTAACCGAGCGGTGAAGGCAATTGGACATTGTGGTGTTTTAGAGGTAAAAAATAATATAAATACTGTTTGTTTTCTCGCACAAACCGATCGTTTCGCGTCTTAGGAAATCAATGTGTCATCACGAGCCGCAGGGTTTAATTTGGATTTGTCTATGCAAGTTTTCTCAACTCTTATTGATAGAGTTCCCATTCACTCGCATCATTTGACTGACAGACGGCAACGGTTGGAGTTAAAAATCATAATTTGTGTTCTACTGAAGAAAAAAGTTACCTACATCTTGGATGCCCTGGGGGTAAGAAGATAAACATCAAATTTTCCTTTTTGGGTGAACTATCCCTTTAAATCGTCTTTGGTGTTTCCATGGTTTCTACAAAATAAAACCGGAAAATCGAGGGTAATGCGGATATGACGTCACTGATAGGTGACACACAGACAGTCGGACACGTCCAGGTCCTGGTTAAAAATTGCTTATTTCTCTGGATTTAAACATTCTTGGAAACATTTCAAGTTAACAAAATATATAACACTGTTCTAGTAGTTTTTGGATATTTTAATCCAACATATTGTGCATTTAATTGATAATGCAATCATGTGAGTTATTTAGTTTATTTCAAACTTTTTTTTCCAGCATTGGATGTCAGTTGATTATTTAATTCTTTTTTTTTTTTTTTTTAACTCATTTACTTTTTATTTGTAAACTGATTTGGTTAAGGTGGATTATGAAAAAGTGGGACAGTTTTTGGTACATTTGTGACAGAACACTTATTTTAGTTAAAGTGGGACAGATCATCAGCAAAAGAGTGGACAGTGGTTTAAAAAATATGTTTGAAATACTCTAATAAAAAAAAATAAAAAAAAATCTAGTAATTTTCTGCTTCTTAAAAATAGAATTTTGCCAAATTAATTATGTCCCTGCTGAAAAAGAAAGAAAAAACCTTAAGGTTGTCAATGTGTTTGAAAACTGGTAGAGGTTTAGTTTTCTGGTGCAAAGTAGTCTCTCTTGAGGTCATTTGCAGCTACACAAGCTTGTAGTCTAACTGATCCATGATTTAAATTAGCTTAGACCTGCTGCTGACCATGGTCTAGCTAGAAGTCATGGTCTACCGTATGTAACATGGTTCATGATGTTAGTGTCCCACCTCTCAGAATGAGAAAGATCATTGTGGCAATTATTAATTATGAATTGACTTGCTTTTTATTACTTTCTGATGTTTAAAAAACAAATCACTCAAGGAAATTATCTGTCCCATTTACCTGATGTCTGAATCCATATTTATAGACATATTTTTAATAAAAAGAAGAAAAACTGATCCACCAGTAGTGACTCACAATGCGTTTTAGCATGCTAGATGTTTTCTATTTAATAAAAAAAAAAAAAACCTTCTCACACATGCAGAAAATTACCAGAAAATAGTCAAGTCTCCATGAGAAGTGCCGTGACTGGTGGTCAATTTTAGTTTTACTGACAGACACTGGAGACATGACATGGTGTGCCGTCCTTCCCAGGAACTCTAATGTCTTTAAAATAACACTAATGTCTTCTCCACTGAAGACGAATCACCAGTTAAATGCCAAAACTATTACCAAAGGATACTGGTAGGAAAATTATGACAGCGCTGTGTCTCCTACATTGGCGTAGACATTTTTTTTTCTGGTCCGCTGTGACCACACTGTTGACAGCTTGAAGATGTTACTGGTATTGCTGAATACATTTTAATTAGAGAGCGTTTTGGCCAGGCAACAGAAAATAATCTGTGGACAGCAAAAATACTACGGTAAAAATACTCTTGTATCAGTCTACAACTAGATTTAAAGCATAGTGTACTTTATATTTAACTCAGTAGGTCTTAAAGTAGTCTTGCAGAGTCAGACTGTACTATTGGCATGATGTCTGGTCCACTTTACAGATTATTCTAACATGGAGGCAGCATCTGGCTAACAGGTAAAACACTTAACCACAATTCGTTTTTCATGTCATGTTTAGGGATGGATAAATGAACAACACTGACATAATAGAAGGGTGTGAAACAAAGTGGCAGCTTATTCTAACAAAGGCACCGCCAAAACCAAAGAAATTAGAGGAAAATGTGTGTTGGGTTTGTGGTTAGAATTTCCTGATGATTTTATGGAACATGACCCGGAAAATTAAGCAGAACGTACATTTGTGCTCAAGGATATCCCATTTACTTCCTAGTTAGGACCTCAAATTAAACTATGAATATCTAATGCCACAAACCTTACAAACTTTGAGTGACTTGTCTTGTCTTCTTTCTGGGAAGCACTAGTTGTAGCAGTCCTGTAAAACACAATGTTGTTTCCCCCAACAGACTGATAAAAAAAAAACTGCATCTTGACTTTCTTCTGCATAGAAAGTAGAGCTGCACGATTCTGGATAAAATGAGAATCACAATTTTTTGGTTTCAAATAGAGATCACGATTCTCCCACGATTGTGAATATACAAACAAACAAAATAACATGTAATTTACTAGAGGTTCTGACAAAATATAAATTGCTGACTCTTAATTGCTGGAAAATGTTTGAATAAATTATATAAAAAAATAGTTTTTAAAGGTGCCATTGAACGTTTTTTTTACAAGATGTAATATAAGTCTAAGGTGTCCCCTGAATGTGTCTGTGAAGTTTCAGCTCAAAATACCCCATAGATTTTTTTTAATTCATTTTTTAACTGCCTATTTTGGGGCATCATTAGAAATGAGCCGATTTATGCTGTGCGGCCCCTTTAAATTCTCGTGCTCTCCGCCCACGGAGCTCGCACTTGCCTTAAACAGTGCCTAAACAAAGTTTACACAGCTAATATAACCCTCAAAATGGATCTTTACAAAGTGTTCGTCATGCATGCGTCGGATTATGTGAGTATTGTATACTGAAAATAGCGACGGCTCTTGTCTCCGTGAATACAGTAAGAAACTATGGTAACTTTAACCACATTTAACAGTACATTAGCAACATGCTAACGAAACATTTAGAAAGATAATTTACAAATATCACTAAAAATATCATGATATCATGGATCATGTCAGTTATTATTGCTCCATCTGCCATTTTTCGCTATTGTTCTTGCTTGCTTACCTAGTCTGATGATTCAACTGTGCACAAATCCAGACATTTATACTGGCCGCCCTTGTCTAATGCCTTTCATAAATGTTGGGAACATGGGCTGGCATATGCAAATATTGGGGGCGTACACCCCGACTGTTACATAAAAGTCAGTGTTATGTTGAGATTCGCCTGTTCTTCGGAGGGCTTTTAAACAAATGAGATTTATATAAGAAGAAAGAAACAATGGAGTTTGAGACTCGTTGCTTGTTATTTCCATGTACTGAACTCTTGTTATTTAACTATGCCAAGATAAATTAAATTTCTCATTCGAGGGCACCTTTAATGAATTCAATTACTCATTAATAAATACTTGTTTCATTGCTGGATGCAGTGTTTTTGAACTAATCATTTGAATGAACGATTCAATGACAAATACATTTTTTAACAGTCAGTTGTCGCCACCTAGTGGAATTAGATGTTGGTACAACCGTTATTTGATGTGCCAAGTTTGTTTCAAAAGGTAGTTTGCTCTATTTTGATCGCTATCGTTGGCATCGGTGTTTAGATGCTAACTTAAATCTTATATCTCAGTACTTCTGTGAAAATGTGAATATTTGTAACACAGAAATAACTAATGTGTGATTCAAAACGGCTCTCTCTGGCTCTGGCAGCATGAACACAGATTTAAACGTTCCGGTGTGATTTTGTCAAAGGTTTAATAAACGCGGGAGAATCGTTGTCATTAATAAAGTAGGATCGCGTGTGTGCTTGGATCGAGATCGCAAACTTTTTATGATTAATTGTGCAGAATAGAAAGTAGCCACTCAGATTTGAACTCGCAATTTGCAAAACACATCTTACAGATTAAAAGGTGGAGTGTCTAAATTTTAGGAGGATCTATTGACAAATGCAATATAATCTACATAACTATGTTTTCAGTGGTGTAGACCTTACATAATGAACTGTTATGTTTTTATTACCTTATGATGAGACATTTCTATCTACATATACCGCGGGTCCCCTTATACGTTAAGTCGCCATTTTGCGCCGACATGTTTCTACAGTAGCCTTAAACAGACAAACTGCTCTACAGAGCGCGTTTCATCACTATGTTTTTGTTGTTCTTCATCATTGGTGTTTTTAGAGGCAGCTTGCATCGTCACTACGTTGAATGCGCACAAAGAAGTAGTAGTAGTAGTCGTCTGGTTTGTTAGAAGCAGAGACCTTCTTTGTTAGAAGTAAGAAGAAACCTCATTGCTTGACTGGCTACTTTCTGCCGTCTCAGACGACCACATCTTTGTCCTGTGTCGGCCACCCTAGCTTCTCTATATGCTTCAAAAAGGGAGGGGTGAGCGGTGGACTGAGCAATTCGCAACCTCACCTCTAGATGGCGCTGACATCAACCCTAGTCTCACCTAGCCAAACCTTCAGACTGACGGCAGAAGGTCTGGACTCCATCGCAGCTTTCAATGGCCAAGGACCACCCAAGAGGCCATCTGACTAACATGTAAAGCAACCAATCAGTTTGTTTTGTTCAGCGTCAAATGTAAGGCGATGTCCCTACAATAACATAATGTCGGGACAATAACAAACTGGCAAAACTCTTGAATGTCATTTAAAGACTTTATGCCGTGAACTTCACATATTTTTGAAAATCCAGCGTTTAGTTGAACTTGATGAGGGGGTTTGACAACACAACGGGAGGGCCGTTAAAGAACGCAAAACACACGTATCCTGGAAATCCTGTAGAAATCTACTAAACAGAATATGACTTCAAACCTCCCCTTTTTTTTTGTACCTTATACATCAGATGTTCAGCCAATAATCCGTGGGCGTGATGTCTGAGGCTGAGACTATATCAACCCAACCAATTGACCAAGAGAGAGCTTCTATTAAGGAAAGCAATATTTTATTCATTACTTTTAAGACACAAAAACTTTAAGATGGGCATACAGAATAAAATCCAACATTAAAATTTACAGATTCACTTACATATCCAACCTATAAAGAATAAAAATGTTTATAAAGCATTCAGAAAATAAAAGGGTCCTTATGTGGTGCTATTTGATTCAGAGGAATGAATTGTCACCGAAAAAGCCCCACTGCTTTCTTCTTCTTCGCCCGTGAGGTGGAACGTTCCTCAGAACCCGCAGCAGTTGAAGGTAATGGGACAGTCTGAAGGAATCATTCAGAATTGGTTTTAGTTCCCTTAAAGGAATATGCTGGGTTCAAAATTACTTAAAAGTTAGCATTCCTGTTAATTACTGCAGAAAATGATTTTGACTCATAGCTTTATTTGTAAATTGGAAAAAATAAAATAAAATTATGGACAGTTAGCACTTAAATGCAAGTATAGGGGGAAAGCATGCAATAGCTGCTCCATAGACATTCATTGTAGGTGCATTTTTGTACACACGTTTTGTATTTAACACAGAAAATTACTTCATATCAAGTTGAGTAACATTTTTGTAGTCAGATTTATGTTAAAATTGCCCTGAAGAACACAGGCCTTTTTGTTGAACTTCCGGAACTTTTAAAATCAAACATAATGGTCAAACTTTACCAGCCTAAGGCTCAGCAATGTTGGGTTCACGGTGCAAAAAAATAATTAAAGAAGCCACTTACATGTTCTCTAAAACACAGGGTTCATGGCACTACAGTAGATTTAATTGAATATTTATTTTGTTACATTTTGGCAAAAATAAGTGTAACGACAAAAAACAACTAACATATGGCAGAAAGAAAAGACCAAACCTGTTTACTGTCTGCCACCAGAGGTCTTCCTGATGATCCTTTGACACAATTCTGTTCTTGAGAAGCCAGTGAAGACGCCACACCTGCACAGCACAGCAAACAAGACAAACACCACTCAAAAATGAAATCTGTCATCATTTATTCAACCTTGTTCCAAACCAATATAACCTTTCATCTGTGGAACACGAAAGGAGACAAAAAGGCTCCAAAACTACAAAAAAAAAGCACCATAAAAGTGTTCCATACAAATTCTGAAGCCATACAATAGCTTAGAGTGAGCGACCGTAATTTAAAGTTGCTATATGTAGAATTCAGAAACCCTTGTTATTAGCGACACCGGTGGCCATTAAGTGAACTGCAGCCAGCAACTTATTACTCATGCTAGCACTCAAATTTAACGCACAAGAGACGTGATACAATGCCCCAATATATTCAAGGTGGAGTACTTTTTTGTTCTTTGCTTCGAAGTAAAAAGAAGTTAATACCTTTGCAGTGATATACTGTTAACGAACATCCTGACGCCGTCCACGATGCTGAGAGCAACAATTAGTTGAATGAGTAAATATCTGCTGCACACTTTCCTCTCAATAACAAAATGATGACAACAAAAATGACAGCAGTGAGAAAAAGTAAGTTAAGAAAGCATATGATTATA
Organism: Chanodichthys erythropterus; assembly: GCF_024489055.1. Taxonomy (NCBI): domain Eukaryota; kingdom Metazoa; phylum Chordata; class Actinopteri; order Cypriniformes; family Xenocyprididae; genus Chanodichthys; species Chanodichthys erythropterus. Next base: position 7,601,584 of record NC_090241.1, on the reverse strand, counting down.
GGAATCATGTCGACAGATGAGATTTACACTCTTATGATAGTTTGAATATAAAGTATGTTTGAGAATACAGACAATATAGACCAGGCTAAGTGAGACTATAGTTTGAATTAATCCCTTTACTTTGCATGACGCATAGCTTACAGTACACATTAGCTTTTTCTGCATTATCCTGAATACTGTATAAGCATTTCATGTGTAATAGAACGGAAGAGAGGCGCTCAGGAACGCACATAACTGTCACATCCTTTGGATTCTCCTGTCCTTCACATAAAAATCAGTCTACAGGCTTTTATAGACAACCTAGTGTTGTATTCATAAGTAAATTATATTGTGGACTACTATTTTGAAAAAGGAAGTCTGAACTGTTGTGTAATGATGTAATGTGTGTGGAGAATGGAAGTGAATGAGTAAACTTGATGGATGAAGTTGGCAACTCCTGTCTCGTGTGCTTTGTTACTTATTAAAAGGTGCCATAGAACGTCTTTTTAAAAGACGTAATATAAGTCTAAGGTGTCCCCTGAATGTGTCTGTGAAGTTTCAGCTCAAAATATACCATAGATTTTTTTAAATTAATTTTTTAACTGCCTATTTTGGGGCATCATTAAATATGAGCCGATTTAGGATGCGGCCCCTTTAAATGCTCACGCTCCCCGCCCACGGAGCTTGTGCCTACCTTAAACAGTGCATAAACAAAGTTAACAGCTAATATAACCCTCAAAATGGATCTTTACAAAGTGTTCGTCATGCAACATGTCTAATCGCGTAAGTATGGTATTTATTTGGATGTTTACATTTGATTCTGAATGAGTTTGATAGTGCTCCGTGGGCGGCTAAAGCTAACATGATGGAGAGATTTATAAAGAATGAAGTTGTGTTTATAAATTATACAGACTGCAAGTGTTTAAAAATGAAAATAGCGATGGCTCTTGTCTCCGTGAATACAGTAAGAAACGATGGTAACTTTAACCACATTTAACAGTACATTAGCAACATGCTAACGAAACATTTAGAAAGACAGTTTACAAATATCACTAAAAATATCAGGTTATCGTGGATCATGTCAGTTATTATTGCTCCATCTGCCATTTTTCACTATTGTTCTTGCTTGCTTACCTAGTCTGACGATTCAGCTGTGCACATATCCAGACGTTAATACTGCCTGCCCTTGTGTAATGCCTCGATCATGGGCTGGCATATGCAAATATTGGGGGCGTACATCCCGACTGTTACATTGGTGTTATGTTGTGATTCGCCTGTTCTTTGGAGGTCTTTTAAATGAATGAGATTTATATAAGGAGGAAACAATGGAGTTTGAGACTCACTGTATGTCATTTCCATGTACTGATCTCGTTATTCAACTATGCCGAGGTAAATTCAATTTTCAAGGTCTTGTTTTTTAAGTTTCATTACAAGCTGTTCACACATTGGCAATACAAAAAGTGATTAATGCACGAAAATTCCTACATATAGCCTCTTTAAGCATCATTTAATCACCAAAAATTGCACCTGCCACTGCAACTGTCAAATCTCATTAAAGGGATTGATCACCCAAAATTCATCATTGGCATGTTTGAGCTTCTGTTGTTGCGATATGTGATGTGCTTCATGTATGCAAATCGATCATTGTTTAGATGCAAATATAAAGATACTTAAATGTAATCTGTTTATCATAATCCAATCATATCTGTTCACAAGACTTGGATTAAAGCATTTGATTCATATGGATTGGTTTTACGATACCTTTATGACCTTTTTTTTGTATCTTCTAAGTTTTGGTTACCTGGACTTTCAATGGAGAGACAGAAACCTCTCAGGTTTCATTAAAAACATTAATATTTGAAGATTAACCAAAGACTACAGGGTTTGGACAAGGATGAGTAAATGATGACAGAATTTTTATGTTTGCATAAACTATCCCCTTAGGTCACTGTGATTTTTTGCCAGGTGAGACATGTTCCTAGATCAACATATTTTGTTGATCCTGGAATAACATTCCTGTCCAAAAATTTAGTCCTAACCCTATCCCTAACCTCTACCTAAGTTCAGAGGGAAATTATAGCTGAATAACACAGATTTTGAAGCACATGTAAGCTTAAACTTGACATAAACTGTACACTTGTCCCTCAAATCTGATTGGTCGATTGTAATGTTCCAGGATCAACAAATATGTTGATTCAGGAACAAGTTGTACTTGATGAAATCACGTTCACCTATCCCCTAAACATCGACATATGTCTATTAAAATGTGGAGCCTTTAGAAGGAACACACCAAATTTGACATCCATAATGTTTGGTCATGAGACACAACAACAGCCAATGATATTTGATACCGCTAATGTTAAGCTTGGCCCTACATGTCAACAGGTGCCAATTCTCAGTGGATAATGCAACAACGTAACGTATAGCGTAACAACACTCATTCTTTCACCCATTCCACACTCCTTTTAACAGGACATTCTGGAAAACATTTCCTTTTGTGTTCCACAGACGACAGACAGATATATGGGTTTGGAATTAATTATTTTACCCATGTTTTAAGCTCAGTGTCTATGAGGCAGTAACCTGTGGGGAAATCAGTGATTTGTAGTTTTTCAGGTACGTGTTGTTCAGCGATGTCGTTGCCTTCTAACGCATGGCTGCTGTCAGGAGAGCGTTTACGTTTCTGACCCGTTTTCTCAGAGCTCACGGCCATGTACAGGGCCTGCAACTCTGAGTCAAAACCCAAACTGTCCAGCGTCACACCCATCTGTGGAACAATCTAAGAGACAAAAAAGAGAAAGAATGAGCAAACCATAAAGAAAGACAAGACCTTCAATTCTAATTACTTATTAGTCTCCATAGAGGAACCGTCTTGGACAATTACTTTTTTGAGTAATATTCATTTCTTTAGATGGAAAACTTTTTTTAATGGAAAATTACTTTTGAAAAAGGGATATGAGTGTATACATGGATATGAAATTTAGTGTGTGTAAGAGATTTCTTCTTATTTTAATAGGTTTTAAAATGTAATTTATTCCTGTGATGCAAAGCTGAATTTTCAGCATCATTACTCCAGCCTTCAGTGTCACATGATCCTTCAGAAATCATTCTAATATGCTGATTTGTTGTGGAGATATCAATTACTATTGATGCTCAATTATTTAAAATAGTTCTTAAAATAAAGACTAAATACTTGCTACTAAATACTTTTGTGGAAACTGATTTTTTGATGAATATAATGTTCAATGCATCTATTTGAAATACAAACCCAATTCCAAAAAAGTTGGGACACTGTACAAATTGTGAATAAAAACAGAATGCAATGATGTTAAAGTTTCAAATTCAGAATACAACATAGATGACATATCGAATGTTTAAACTGAGAAAATGTATAATTTTAAGGGAAAAATGAGTTGATTTTAAATTTCATGGCATCAACACATCTCAAAAAAGTTGGGACAATGCCATGTTTACCACTGTGTGGCATCCCCTCTTCTTTTTATAACAGTCTGCAAACGTCTGGGGACTGAGAAGGGAAGTTGCTCAAGTTTAGGAATAGGAATGTTGTCCCATTCTTGTCTAATACAGGCTTCTAGTTGCTCAACTGTCTTAGGTCTTCTTTGTCACATCTTCCTCTTTATGATGCACCAAATGTTTTCTATGGGTGAAAGATCTGGACTGCAGGCTGGCCATTTCAGTATCCGGATCCTTCTTCTATGCAGCCATGATGTTGTAATTGATGCAGTATGTGGTCTGGCATTGTCATGTTGGAAAATGCAAGGTCTTCCCTGAAAGAGAAGACGTCTGGATGGGAGCATATGTTGTTTTAGAGCTTGGATATACCTTTCAGCATTGATGGTGCCTTTCCAGATGTGTAAGCTGCCCATGCCACACGCACTCATGCAACCCCATACCATCAGAGATGCAGGCTTCTGAACTGAGCGCTGATAACAACTTGGGTTGTCCTTGTCCTCTTTAGTCCAGATGACATGGCATCCCAGTTTTCCAAAAAGAACTTCAAATTTTGATTCGTCTGACCACAGAACAGTTTTCCACTTTGCCACAGTCCATTTTAAATGAGCCTTGGCCCAGAAAAAACGCCTGCGCTTCTGGATCATGTTTAGATATGGCTTCTTTTTTGACCTATAGAGTTTTAGCCGGCCACAGCGAATGGCACGGTGGATTGTGTTCACCGACATTGTTTTCTGGAAGTATTCCTGAGCCCATGTTGTGATTTCCATTACAGTAGCATTCCTGTATGTGATGCAGTGCCGTCTAAGGGCCCAAAGATCACGGGCATCCAGTATGGTTTTCCGGCCTTGACCCTTACGCACAGAGATTGTTCCAGATTCTCTGAATCTTTGGATGATATTATGCACTGTAGATGATGATAACTTCAAACTCTTTGCAATTTTTCTCTGAGAAACTCCTTTCTGATATTGCTACACTATTTTTCACCGCAGCATTGGGGGAATTGGTGATGCTCTGCCCATCTTGACTTCTGAGAGACACTGCCACTCTGAGAGGCTCTTTTCATGTTGCCAATTGACCTACTAAGTTGCAAATTGGTCCTCCAGCTGTTCCTTATGTGTTTAACTTTTCCGGCCTCTTATTGCTACCTGTCCCAACTTTTATTGCAATGTGTAGTAGCTCTCATGAAATCCAAAATGAGCCAATATTTGGCATGACATTTCAAAATGTCTCACTTTCAACATTTGACACGTTATCTATATTCTATTGTGAATAAAATAAGTTTATGAGATTTGTAAATTATTGCATTCCTTTTTTATTCACAATTTGTACAGTGTCCCAACTTTTTTGGAATTGGGTTTGTAGTAAAGATATTTATAATGTTACAAAAGATTTCTATCACTTGCTGAATGAAAGTTTTCTCTCTTAAATCTTGTCACATAATAAAAGAAAAAAATAATTTACAAAATATTTAATAAAAAAAATAAATAAAATGTTATATCTAAAGAAAAAAATAGTAATCATTAATATATATAAAATTTATATAAAAATCTTTCAGTTACCTGAAAGAAGCGGTTTTACTATACATAAAGATGGCCACCATGTCAAGATCACATGAACGGTCAAACACTACTTTATCTAAGAAAAGAAATTATCTTTTGCCTGAGGAAAATGAAGCATTTTTAATTAAAAAAGTATGCATTATGATCATGGGAATTTGGAAGTGAAATGTTCTTAATTGTCATGAAAATATGCAGAATGGAAAAAAAAAAAAAATCTTAATGGTAAAGGATGGGTGACACCAAGTTCAACAGGGTAATGGTAAAGATGACTGCATTCACACATTCCCCAAACACATTCTCTTTCACAACAGAGAGGACAAATTCTCAAAATTAGCTCGCCAAATATTGACCTGGTGAGATTGGTGACCACTAGATGAATGAAGGGCCCCTAAATATACGTGTAGACGTTTGGGGTTTACATTGATTTATTTTTATTATTTGTTTGTTGAAATATCATAAAAATAAATGAATGCTTTGAGTTCCTCTTTGGGGACAGAGAGGGCAATGTGAGGAGAGAAGCCACAGTTCATGAGTGTGCACTTCCTGTCTCCCCTGAAATCACTTCTCCTCTCCTGATCTTTGCAGTTTTTCTTCTTGTCATATCAATTGATCAACTAAAGTTTTGTTTTTTCAGAAAAAGCATGAAGCTACACGATCACACCGATACCAGGCCAGATCATTTACACAAACGCAGATATTGAATCATCCACCATCATCTGTGTGCGTCAAAGAGGGGAAGTGTCAGGAAAAAGCGGTTCATGTGTTAGTGCATCATGTTGATACACCTATTCATAGCTGGTAAACAGCATTGGCTGGTTTTTAGTGGTTTGTGAAAGAACCAATAGACTCTAATGGAAGATTCCAGAGAGTGTCCCAGTTCTTGTTTTGTGCTCAGTACTTCTGGTGAAGGCAAGTATGCAAGCAAGCATATACTGCAATTCTGTCAAACCCCTCCTCCTAAAAGATATCCATTACCTCTTTCTCTCAGTTCACCCATTGTCTCATACTCCCTAGTTTTCTTTGCATACTAAGATAAACATCATACTATTATCATACTTAGATTAGGGATTTGAACAAATTTGATCACCAGCATTGGCTCGTTTATAGTGGTTTGTGGAAGAACTCTAAACCAATAGACTTCAATGGAAGATTCCAGAGAGCGTCCCAATTCTTGTTTTGTGTTCAGCACTTTTCTGGTGAAAGGCAAGTAGTGTGTAGTAAGATATTGAGACATACTATCACTTCATAAAATTGCAACTTATTTTAAAACTCACAATTACTTAACCTTTAGGTTCATACATTTAAACAATTCTGAGGTGGTTTCTGCCTTGCATAATTATTTCTTGTCTGAACAACATAAAGAAACTATTATCTCACACTATCTATTCTGTTACTATTATTACAGTCTTATTTATGTGCATTTGGTTGGTACACCCTACTCAAAGACAAATCAGTGCCACTTGATTTTGAATTTGACATCACAGCAGCAGAATTCTTATTAGCTGTTATGAAAAAGACTTACAAAACATGTCTAGATCACAAATTTCACCACAAAAGATTTGTAAGATTATTCTTCTCAACTAACATTATTGTTCTTAACTGCATTAAAGGATTAGTCCACTTTCAAATAAAAATTTCATGATAATTTACTCACCCCCATATCATCCAAGATGTTCATGTCTTTCTTTCGTCAGTCGAAAAGAAATTAAGGTTTTTGATGAAAACATTCCAGGATTATTCTCCTTATAGTGGACTTCAATGGCCTCCAGACGGTTGAAGGTCAAAATTACAGTTTCATTGCAGCTTCAAAGGGCTTCAAACGATACCAGACGAGGAATAAGGCTCCTAATCTAGCAAAACGATCAGTCATTTTTGAAAAAAATACAACTGTATATGCTTTATAAACACAAATGATCGCCTTGCACGTGCTTCCATATTCTTCTTACAGAAAAAGATGAAACTGGCGCCGCATTCGTTCCGTAAGTTGAATAGGGAGGGTGTAGGACATACAGCATAAGCTTTTTGAAGAATACAGAAAGCGGAAGCATGAGCAAGGCGATCATTTGTCTGGTATCGTTTGAAGCCCTCTGAAGCTTCACTGAAACTGTAATTTTGACCTTCAACCGTCTGGAGGCCACTGAAGTCCACTATAAGGAGAATAATCCTGGAATGTTTTCATCAAAAACCTTCATTTCTTTTCGACTGACGAAAGAAAGACATGAACATCTTGGATGACATGGGGGTGAGTAAATTATCAGGAAAATTTTATTTGAAAGTGGACTAATCCTTCAAGCACATACACTACTGTTTGAGGTTGGTAAGATTTTTGAAAGAAGCCTCTTATGCTCACTATATTTGATCAATAATACAATAAAAACAGTAACATTGTGAAATTGTATTATTATGATTTAAAATAACTACTTTCAATTTAAAGATATTTTAAATTGTAATTTATTCCTGTGGTGTCAAAGCTGAATTTTCAGTATTTTTTTTTTTTTACAAAGTAGTTTTATAAATGTGGATGGAAATGTGCTTAAAGGGTTAGTTCACCCAAAAATGAAAATTATGTCATTAATGACTCACCCTTATGTCGTAAGACCTCCGTTCATCTTCGGAACACAGTTTAAGATGTTTTAGATTTAGTCCGAGAGCTTTCTGTCCCTCCATTGAAAGTGTATGTACAAAGAAAAACTGAAATATCACATGGTCCTAAGTATTCAGACCCTTTGCTCAGTATTTAGTAGAAGCACCCTTTTGATCTAATACAGCCATGAGTCTTTTTGGGAAAGATGCAACAAGTTTTTCACACCTGGATTTGGGGATTCTCTGCCATTCCTCCTGGCAGATCCTCTCCAGTTCTGTCAGGTTGGATGGTAAATGTTGGTGGACAGCCAATTTTAGGTCTCTCCAGAAATGCTCAATTGGTTTTAAGTCAGGGCTCTGGCTGGGCCATTCAAGAACAGTCACAGAGTTTTTGTGAAGCCACTCCTTCGTTATTATAGCTGTGTGCTTAGGGTCATTGTCTTGTTGGAAGGTAAACCTTCGACCCAGTCTGAGGTCCTGAGCACTCTGGAGAAGGTTTTCTTCAAGGATATCCCTGCAACCAGTCATCCTGTCCCTGCAGCTGAAAAACACCCCAACAGCATGATGCTGCCACCACCATGCTTCACTGTTGGGACTGTATTACACAGGTGATGAGCAGTGCCTGGTTTTCTCCACACATACCGCTTAGAATGAAGGCCAAAAAGTTCTATCTTGGTATCTTGGTCTCATCAGACCAGAGAATCTTATTTCTCACCATCTTGGAGTCCTTCAGGCAGTCTTTCATGTGTCTTGCACTGAGGAGAGGCTTCCGTCGGGCCACTCTGCCATAAAGCCACGACTGGTGGAGGGCTGCAGTGATGGTTGACTTTCTACAACTTTCTCCCATCTCCGACTGCATCTCTGGAGCTCAGCCACAGTGATCTTTGGGTTCTTCTTTACCTCTCTCACCAAGGCTCTTCTCCCCTGATAGCTCAGTTTGGCCAGATGGCCAGCTCTAGGAAGGGTTCTGGTCATCCCAAACGTCTTCCATTTAAGGATTACGGAGGCCACTGTGCTCTTAGGAACCTAAAGTGCAGCAGAAATGTTTTTGTAACCTTGGCCAGATCTGTGCCTTGCCACAATTCTGTCTCTGAGCTCTTCAGTCAGTTCCTTTGACCTCATGATTCTCATTTGCTCTGACATGCACTGTGAGCAGTAAGGTCTTATATAGACAGGTGTGTGGCTTTCCTAATCAAGTCCAATCAGTATAATCAAACACAGCTGGACTCAAATGAAGGTGTAGAACCATCTCAAGGATGATCAGAAGAAATGGACAGCACCTGAGTTAAATATATGAGTGTCACAGCAAAGGGTCTGAATACTTAGGACCATGTGATATTTCAGTTTTTCTTTTTTAATAAATCTGCCAAAATGTCAACAATTCTGTGTTTTTCTGTCAATATGGGGTGCTGTGTGTACATTAATGAGGAAAAAAAATGAACTTAAATGATTTTAGCAAATGGCTGCAATATAACAGAGTGAAAAATTTAAGGGGGTCTGAATACTTTCTGTATCCGCTGTACACTTTCAATGGAGGGACAGAAAGCTCTCGGACTAAATCTAAAATATCTTAAACTGTGTTCCGAAGATTTACGGGTTTGGAACAACATGAGGGTGAATCATTAATGACATAATTTTCTTTTTTGGGTGAACTAACCCTTTAAATGTGCAGAAAATACAAAAGTACAAAAAATTAATGATGTGTTTTTGTTTTGGAAAAGAGACTTTTAGCCAAAATCAAGTAACACACACACACACACACACACACACACACAAGCACACACAATCTATAGTGAAACAAATAAAGGCAGGTGAAGTCTTAAAAGGGCATCATGGATTAAACCCAGTGAAGAGCTTCATTTTATAGTCCTCTATAAATCTGTCCTCACTCTCATTCAGTCAAACCCCTCCTCCTAAAAATATCTATTACCTCTTTCTCTCAGTTCACCCTGTCTCACACTCCCTAGTTTTCTTTATTAGTGGTGCATACTAAAACAAACAGCCCATTATTATCATACTTAGATTAGGGATTTGAACAAACCTTAGAACAAATTATGTGGCTTGTTGAGGAGAGGTGTGTTTACTTTTCTACATGTCAATAAAATGCATGAGGGACTGAGCCATATTTTTGTCTTTGGCCAATAAGCAACCTCCCAGAACACCCTAGCAACCGCATAGCAGCACACCAACCAAATATCACATAGCAACACCTTGATAACCATGCAAGTATCATGGTAGCAACTTTTTTTGTGGGAGAGCACCTCAACACTTCCTTTAGAAATCATAGAAGTGTAGTAAAGTTATCTCTTTTTGCTATCTATTTTTACATTTTCTATGATGTTTCCATCGATTAAATTTACGAGAGGCACTCGTGTTTGATGGGATGTTACTCTTGCTCTGGCTGGCAGGGCAGCTCTTCTCAGGGGTTCAAAGTAGGCAGAGTAAACCACAGCCCAGCTACAGCTAACTAATTACAGATCCGAGCTCACCCTGTGGAAAACTGGAGCAGAGTTATACGGAGGGAGAAGGAATAACAGAAAGGGAGACATCTGACCTCTTGAAGCTGTCCTGAATGGGTTTCATGGTTATCAGATTGGGGTGATTATAAAGGCCAGGAGCCAAAGGCATTAAGGCATGGAAACCTGACAGATTCTAGCGGCTAACAATAAAACACACACTCAAACGAGTGTAGCAGTTACAGGGGACATGTTTCCTCATAATTTCCCCCAAAAAACTCCTCCCAAAATTCTGCAAAATTCATACTACATTCTTAAAAATAAAGGTTCTTTCTTGGCATTCATGAATCAGTAAAGATCGTTTAAAATGATAGCTCACCCAAACATGAAAATTGTGTCATCATTTACTCACCCTCATGTTGTTCCAAACCTGTATGAGTTTCTTTCTTCTGTTGAACACAAAACAACATATTTTAAAGAATGTTGGTAACCAGACAGTTGATGGTAGCCATTGACTTGCATAGTATTTTTTTCCTACTATGGAAGTCAATGGTTACCGTCAACTGCTTGATTGCCAACATTCATCAAAATATCTTCTTTTGTGTTCAACAAAAGAAAGAAACTCAAACAGGTTTGGAACAACATCGACCAAAACGCATCTTAATGCCAGGTGGAAACAGGGCCTAAGATACAGGATGGTTTTGCTGGTCTTTAGGTTCAGTACGCTGGATGGGCCGGTGTGGCAATGAGAAGGGTAACTCCATCAGTGCCAAACCAAAACTGGTTTCTAAGCTCACCCGGTCAAATTTTCTCTTTTTATGCTTCAACCCTAAAAAAACCAACAGTGTGCGTCATTGAAACACATTCACACAGAAATGTATTCAACCCCAAAAGACCTGCAAAGAGGACAGCACATTCACTAATATGGACCCTAAAACAAGTCTTTGTGTTAATCAAGCAAAGTACATACGCCCACTGGAAACACAAAGTAAACGTTCACACTCTCCTTTCCCCTCAAAAACCTGAGCATGCGTCACCGGCGTGGGGTAGACATTCACAGACTTTTAAACTCAACTTTACAAACTCATGGGAACATGTCTTCGATAAGTTTTGACCGCCAAAAGACAGCATTTCAAACAGGCCTATGCCTATCTATCCATCCATCAAACACACACTCTCAACCAGGCTTCTGCCGATCAGGAATCTCAAGAACGGACTCCATTTTTCCAGAGACTCGCTATGTTTGTTTGGCATTTCAGTGAGACATTTTTCCAAACACACCTCCATTTTAATTCTGACTTGGGTCTTAAATGATTCTTCAGTGTGGAGTGGAATTTCCCATTGTATTGCGAGACAGCAGCAGTCAAATGACTTTGATATGTCCAAAAAAATCAAATAACGTGCAAGCTCACATTTCAATAGACACAACAAGTATTTCTGCTGTAGAAAATAATGGCAAAAGCCTCAAAAATAGGGGAAATAGCCCTGAATATCAAATTCAAAGGGCAAATATTGCCACTTAAAAAATAATATATATTATATATATAATACTTGTCAGTAAGATTTTTTAATGTTTTAAAAGAAGTATCTTCTGCTCACCAAGCCTGCATTTATTCATATATTTGGTTAAAAATACAAACAAAAACAGTAATATTGTGAAATATTATTCCAATTTAAAACAGCTGTTTTCTATGTTAATATACAATAAAGTGTAGTTTATTCCTGTGATCAAAGCTGAATTTTGATCATTACTCCAGTCTTCAGTCACATGATCCTTCAGAAATCATTCTAATATGATGCTCAAGAAACATTCATTATTATTATCAATGTTGTAAACAGTTGTGTACAATTTTTTTTCAAAATTCTTTGATGAATAGAAAGTTCAAAAGAACAGCATTTATTTAAAATAGAATATTTTCTAACATTATAATTGTCTTTACTGTAACTTTTGATCAATTTAACTCATCCTTGATGAATAAAAGTATTGATTAATTTTATTTCTATCCCCCAAAAATAAAAATAAAATTCTTACTGACCCCAAACTTTTGAATGGTAGTGTTTAATGTTACAAAAGATTTAGATTTCAGACAAATGCTGTTCTTTTGAACTTTCTATTCATCATAGCATCATGAAATAAAAATGTAAATAACTGTTTTCAACATTGATAATAATCATAAATGTTTCTTGCACATCAAATCATCATATTAGATTGATTTCTGAAGGATCATGTGACACTGAAGACTGAAGTAATGATGCTGAAAATTCAGCTTTGATCACAGGAATAAATTACACTTTACTGTATATTGACATAGAAAACAGCTGTTTTAAATTGGAATAATATTTCAAAATATTACTGTTTTTGTTTGTACTTTTAATCAAATAAATGCAGGCTTGGTGAGCAGAAGATACTTCTTTTAAAACATAAAAAAAAATCTCACTGACCCCAAACTTTTGAACGGTAGTGTAATATGTTTATAGATTCAATTGTTTCCATGTGCATAATCTGTATGTAGTGTACATTTGTTAATTGAGATCCTCATTGTTTTTATGACCCTAGTATGATATACACTACAGTTCAAATTCTGGGGTCAGTAAGATTTTATACTCAAAGACTGCATTTATTTGATCAAAATACAGTAAAAACAATAATATTATGAAATATTATATTACAGTTTTTTTTATTTTATTTAATAGACATTTTAAAATGTAATTTATTCCTTTGATGGCTAAAATGAAATTTTCAGTCCCCATTACTTCGGTCTTCAGTGTCACATGATCCTCCATAAATCATTTTAATATTATAATTATTATATGTTAAAAAAGGGTTAAAGGTACAGTATGTATTTTTCGCCACTAGAGGTCGCTTAGTCAAAAAAAGGCATAGCTTGACAACGCCGTGAATGAGCGTGGAATCACGGGAGTTGTTGTCTTCAGCTCCACAGCCGATGGAAAGAAATCCAACGGTTTTGAGCAGAAATCATGTTCATGGATGAGCTAATGTATTAAAGTTTTATCAACTTTACTGTGGTATGAAGAAGGGTGGGCAGAGAGCCGCAGGAGTGTTTGAGTGTTTTGAAAGTTCTGTTAACGTTACTCTGTGTGTTCGCTCGGTGGCTGGTATAACCGAGCGAAGACTTGTTGCACTTTGCAGTAATCAGGATCGATATTAGATTGTCATTAATAAAAACTGAATGACTTAAATGACATGCAGTAAGGGATGCAAAGGGGTATTTTTTAGATATTTTGGAAAGTTTTTGGAAATTTACCAGAAATGCTTTGCATCCCTACATGCAATTAATTTAAAAAAAATATATATTTTATGATGGAAAAAGCTCTCTCTGATTATGCTATGTAAGGTACTTGACAAAATAGTGTTATCTCTGAGGCATGGTAAAAACATGGTACTCGTGGTAAATCAAGAAAACAAGCGATTCAAACAATTAGACTAACCTGTTGAGCTTTATAACAATAATTAGTTTACTGTTGATGAATGTATCCAAAAAGTTGCTCACCTGACTATTAAAACAGAATATATTAAAGCGTCTTTGGTGTTTCCATGGTTTCTACTAAAGTAAAACTGGAAATCGAGGGTAACGCGAATATGACGTCAGTGACAGGCGACGAAATGACATGGTCCGTGTCCTGGTTAAAATTGCTGATTTCTCTGGATTTAAACATTGTTGGAAAGGTTTTGGATAATGTAAGTATTGTGTAAGTATTGTCAACAGAATATATAACATTGTTCTAGTGATTTTTGGATATTTTAATCTTATATATTGTGCCTTTAATAATAAGGAAAAAAAAGGTATCATAATGTTAAAAAAAAGGTTGTGCAGCTTAATATTTTTATGGAAACCATGATACATTTTTTTCAGGACTCTTTGATGAATAGAAAGTTCAAAAGAACAGTATTTATTAAAATCGAAATCATTGTAAAATTATAAATGTCTTTTACTTTTGGTCAATTTAATGTGTCCTTGCTGAATAAAATGATTAATTTCTTAAAAATTAAAAAATCTACCTGACTCAGTGTGTGTATATGTTATGTTATGTTATGTTATGTTATGTTATGTTATGTTATGTTATGTTATGTTATGTTATGTTATGTTATGTTATATATAAAGATGATTACCTGATCATCTGATAACAATCAAGCTTTGGAGTAATGCCACCAGTTTAAGGGGCAACTGGTATCTCAGTGTGAGTGTGAGTGGGTGAGTAGACTCATATCCTTTTCTCACACCACCAAGTCAAGCCACACATATCTGACTGCACATTCACCAGGCCAGTGAGAAATACCGGTGGATTCACACAAACACACGGACAGAGATCAAACACGCGCCTATAAAAGGACTCGACTCACGCAGAAAAAACGGCTGCCAGCACAAATTAAAGCTTATGTCTGAATCCAATAAATAACTCAGTGATTCAGCCACAAGAACATTACTCATCAAGAGAACAAAAAGTAGCCCATAAACACAAATATATAGTTCTAGTCTAATTTATGCCTGTGAGGTTTGGCTCCTCCCACTGTGGTCAGTGTGTTTGTAATGACCGTAAGGCAGAGTGGTCAGAAGCGTGATAGACTGGCAATCTTGCTTAGTGGTGGTGTGACCAAAACACTGGTACGAGTAGTTCTATATGAAAGTACACTCTTAGAAAAAAAATAAGGTTCTATATAGACCCTTAAATGGTTCTGTCAGGTGCTTCATATTTAGAACTATTTAGGGGTTCCCATCATGGGACCGTTTTATGGATTTAGTTGTTGTCTGACTCTGCTGACACAATGAGTATTTTTCTGTCCATTGGTCATGCCTTAACTGCAATTTCTATTATTGCATCCTTCTCATGGGCATTTAATAATTTTTGACTTTTCAGTCTGAGTTAAATCTCTTTTTTGGCTCATTTTGCCTGTAAAAGAAAAGCTGCCTAATAATAATGCACACCTGAATATGAGGCGTTTTTCATTTCCAGCCTACATGAACAATTATATATCACTTATAAATGATTAAATACAACTGAATATTATATTATATTATATTATATTATATTATTAGTTATTTATTATTACTAGTTTTTATGTTATCAGTTTTCATTTTTGTTGAGGGTTTTTGTCATTATTATTAATTACTGGTTTTTTTTAAAATATGTCTATATAGTTCTTATTAATTTTTTGTTTTAGTTATTTTAATACATAAAACAGAAAGAAAATGAGAAAAGTTGCTTTGGAACCTTTGGTTTTTTTAAATAATTTATTTAATTTTACTGCAATTAATGTTTATTCTATTTCAAATAACAGATTTTTTTATGGTCAGATTTTATTGCATCCATTAAAGCACAGATCCATCTTTGGATCATTCTCAAGTCATTTGAATGTCTTAAAATCATGTAAACTTTTAAATTACATTTTTCATTCAAACTGTTAAACTGATAAGTTTTTTTATTACAAAATATGTTAGAAAAATATCAAACAGCAACATTTTCAAAAGTGCATGATTTCAGACTTTTGGATCCCACTGTACATCTACCATAGTAAAATGGTAGTATACCATCATATAGCCCAGTCCTAATCACACACGTTACCAAAAAGAGCAGGAAATACCCAAACACACACACACACACAGCTATGACGGGAAAATAAATAAAACTACGGTGGCCGAGAGAGCTCAACGCGCTGCAAATGAGAAAACATCTTCATCAGTTTGACAACACATGCGCTGCAAACTCCACAACACTTACAAATAGTGAAACGCGCTGCAAATAAAGAAAACATCTTCATCAGTTTGACAACACATGCGCTGCAAACTCCACAACACTTACAAAAAGAAAAACGCGCTGCAAATAAAGAAAACATCTTCATCAGTTTGACAACACATATGCGCTGCAAACTCCACAACACTTACAAATGGTGAAACGCGCTGCAAATAAAGAAAACATCTTCATCAGTTTGACAACACATGCGCTGCAAACTCCACAACACTTACAAAAAGAAAAACGCGCTGCAAATAAAGAAAACATCTTCATCAGTTTGACAACACATATGCGCTGCAAACTCCACATGTTTTCTTTATTTGCAGCGCGTTTCACTATTTGTAAGTGTTGTGGAGTTTGCAGCGCATGTGTTGTCAAACTGATGAAGATGTTTTCTTTATTTGCAGCGCGTTTTTCTTTTTGTAAGTGTTGTGGAGTTTGCAGCGCATGTGTTGTCAAACTGATGAAGATGTTTTCTTTATTTGCAGCGCGTTTTTCTTTTTGTAAGTGTTGTGGAGTTTGCAGCGCATGTGTTGTCAAACTGATGAAGATGTTTTCTTTATTTGCAGCGCGTTTCACTATTTCTAAGTGTTGTGGAGTTTGCAGCGCATATGTGTTGTCAAACTGATGAAGATGTTTTCTTTATTTGCAGCGCGTTGAGCTCTCTCGGCCACCGTATAAAACACTATCCAGTCAATAGACGGTTCAGTGTGAGGCAACGCAACAACAGAGCTGTCACTGCAAACACTCTTTGAGTTCCACAAACCACACCACAGCCTAATTATACACTGTGTGTGTGTGTCCGTGTGTGCTGACCCTCAGCTCTGAGTCAAACAGATCCAGTCTCTCTTCCTGTCTAGCACTTACTGTTTTCTCTCCCGTAACAAACCCTAGAAGCAGCACAGTGACCTGGTTCTGAGCAATCATGGGGTCACATGCATGCTAGTTCTGACTGACTAAATTTAGCAGGAGACTGAATGTAAAAATGCTTCGCACCTGCGTGAAGAAGTTCTCCCTGTACTGGTGCACGTCAAATGGCTCTGTTTGTAGTCTGGCTGTGAGGTCAGAGATTTAGATGAGCGTCAGTGAGCTAAAAACAGACAAGAGAATATGCATCAAAACCGCAAATGCAACCGTTACCTCTACTCAGGACAGCTCCGTTCTCCTGATAGTCCTGTATCTCCGCATCCTTCCGAGCCAAAAGAGCAGCCAGATCCTCCACTTGCTGCTGCAGGACTCTACTCACTGCCAGCAGGGGGCGCACCAGCTGCCTGCACACCTGATTCACAAGCAAGTTGGACACCGACTACTTGGACACCGACAGTATCATATTTCATAAATTAATTTCTAAGGGCTCTAACTTATCAGCATGATCAAAACTTTGCTGAAAAACTTTCTGTGCATAATGTACTACATTCCTTCTGTCATCTGATTGATAATTTATACTTTTTTTAAGCAAGAAAAATATAATTCTAAAAATGTTCACCTTCAGGTCATAGTTTGTGTCTTTTTGCTGTGAAATCTTCAGTTAATGTAAGAATAACTTATTGTTAGTTATATTTTTAGTATCATTTCAAGATGAACATCTTGTGGACTTGAGCAACTTAGGTTTGCAACTTAGGCCACTTTACTTTTTTAAGAAAAATCATGTTAAGTATCAAATATGATACAAAAGGTTTAATAGGAACATTTATTTGTTCATCTCTCAGTCATCATTGTATTGCATTGCATTTTATGTTTTGACCCCAACAATAAAAACTACAGAGCTTTGCTCATAAAACTAAGCAATTACTGTAAATACCTTAAAATGTATTATTGGTAGATATAGAAAGACAACTGATATTGATATTCATTTTATGCAAGTAATCTATACTATAATAAAGACCTCACTGATTTAAATTACAAGCAGAATCAGAATATCATCTACATTTTTGGCCATATAAATATCAGCAACTGCACCAAATTTGCATATTTTTGTTTTGTTTGGGCCTCTGAATAAAAATGAGGCGTTTTCCCCTCAAGTATGAGCTCCATGTTCTCATTATATTGTATTATATGAGCTGAAATTGATATACAAACTTTGTTTTAGATTTATTTTTTAGATTTTGTCTAAAAGTTCACTAAAATGTTCTATTTAAAAAATATTTAAATGTTAAATGGAACTGTAATGCGGTCTACACAAACCTGGAACTACTTGATAGATGTGCGTTTACTTGAAAATAACTGCACACCTTAGAACACTCGGCAACCAATCAGAATCAAGTGTTCAACATCCCTGTAGTATAAGTAAGAGATACTCCACGGCTAGCTGTGCATTAAACTATTTTAATGCAAAAACCATCAGACATGAAGCGGAGTGCATTTAAAGGGTTAATTCACCCAAAAATTAAAATTCTGTCATTAATTACTTACCCTCATGTCGTTCGACACCTGTAAGACCTTTGTTCATCTTCAGAACACAAATTAAGATATTTCTGTTGAAATCCGATGGCTCAGAAAGGCCTCCATAGCCAGCAATGTTATTTCCTCTCTCAAGACCCATAAAAGGTAATAAAGACGTCGTTACAAAGTCCATCTCACTACAGTGGTTCTACAATAATTTTATGAAGCGACGATAATATTTTTTGTGCGCAAAAAAAAAAAAAAAAAACTAAATAACGACTTATATAGTGATGGGCCGATTTCAAAACACTGCTTCCTGAAGCTTCGAAGCGTTATGAATCAGTGTATCGATTCATGAGTCGGATCGCGTGTCAATCCGCCAAACTGCTGAAATCACGTGACTTTGGCGATCAGAATCATGACTCGATACACTGATTCACAATGCTTCGAAGCTTCAGGAAGCAGTGTTTTGAAATCGGCCCATCACTATATAAGTCATTATTTAGTTTTTTTTTTTTTTTTTTTGCGCACAAAAACTATTCTCGTCGCTTCATAAAATGATTGTAGAACCACTGTAGTGAGATGGACTTTGTAACGACGTCTTTAGTACCTTTTATGGGTCTTGAGAGAGGAAATGACATTGCTGGCTATGGAGGCCTTTCTGAGCCATCGGATTTCAACAGAAATATCTTAATTTGTGTTCCGAAGATGAACGAAGGTCTTACAGGTGTCGAACGACATGGGGGTAAGTAATTAATGACAGAATTTTCATTTTTGGGTGAACTAACCCTTTAATATTTGGCCGAAAGGGTAAAAATTACAGTTATTTTCATCGGTTGCAGCTCGTTATATCTAGTTCGCTGTTTGCTTTAACTCACAGACAGCTATACACTAGTGTGATAACATTACATTTATTTGCGTAAATTAATTATAGCAAAGAATTATTTATTGAGAGAGAGAGAGAGATGAGAGATGTGTGTGTGCGCTTCAGTGAGAACAGTGATTAAACTGACTGGAATTACTTGTGTATTAAACGGTTAAGGCACACCTTCCAGACAATCTGAAGTATTCAGACAGATCATGGTATAAGAATAGATAAGTAATGTTCATACCATGGATACAGGTGTTGTGGTGCAGCGGAACTCCCAGTAGAACGGCAACCCAGCCAGCTCACTTTTGAGTTTGACTGTTAGATTTTCTCCATGCCTTTCAAGAGCAACGTGTGCAGCAGACGTCTGATCATCATCTTGGCTGGAGAAAGAAGGCCGTGCCACAGAACACAGATGAGAGAAAAAAGCCTTTGTTGGTGCTCTTAGACGCTTATTCAGATCCTATTATACAGATAAAAAGAGAGAATAAATTAGTCTGAAATACTGACAGGCTAAGAATGCAATATATATACACCATCATTATACACTACCAGCCAAAAGTTTGGAATAATTATGATTTTTTTTTTTTTTTTATGTTTTTGTAAGAAGTCTCTTCTGCTCACCAAGACTGCAGTTATTTAATTAAAAGTACAGTACATTTAATATTACAGTAAGATTCTGAAATATGAACAGTTTTCTATTTGATTATCTTTTAAAACATAATTTATTCCTGTGATGGCAAAGCTGAATTTTCAGCATTATTACTCTAGTCTTCTTCATATTGGTGTTTGTGTGTGTAAACCGTAATACACCACCATTTAAAAGTTTGGTGTAAGTAAAATAAGTAAAATATTTTATTCAGCTAGGACGTTTTAAATGTATAATGCTACAAAACATTTCTGTTTCAAATAAATGGGTTTTTTTTTTCTATTCAGCAAAGAATCTTGAAGAAATTGAATTAGTTTCCAAAAAAAATATTAAGCTGCAAAAACTTTTAAAAATTGAGACCCATTATTAATAATTGAGTATTAATAATAACTGGTATTAATTAAGCACCAAATCATATCAGAATGATTTCTGAAGAATCATGTGACACTGAAGCCTGGAGTAATGATGCTGAAAATTCAGCTTTGCATCAGAGGAATACATTATATAATTTACATAAATAAATAATAAATAGAAAACATTTTAAATTGTAATAATATTTTACAATACTAGTTTTTATTTTTACATTTATTTTAATCAAATAAATGCAGCCTTGGTGAGAATAAGTGACTTCTTCCAAAAAAAAAAAAAAAAGTGACTTGACTTAAAAGACATTTCACTGTTATGAGTTTTGCACAATTATATCATTCTAACTTTTGATTTTAGTTAAACAGAGATAATTAAGAGCGCACTGACCACAGTGTGATTATCTGAAGTTTTTAAGTATTGAATTAAATGCACTTCATCTAGATACCAGCAGAGTTGTACATTCTTGCCTGTGCTCGACTCTGGATGTCGTCTGCGTTCATTTCTTCTTCCCACACAGTGCTCAGGTCACTCAGCAGAACCCGGTACTGTGTGTCACCGAACCAGGCTTTAGCCAGGAGATCAGAACCACCAATATTCACCGGCATCCATGGGAGGGCAAACAGGGCTGCTTCCATTTCCCCACAGCACACTTAATACTATCTATTTCATATAAACAATAGCATAGTTTTAAAGTCACCATGAAATCAATATTGACAAATCTTTATGGAATACTGCAGCATTTATTATAAATCATGTATCTGTGCACATCATTATTTTTTTTTTTAAATTCATGTGCATTTGTAAACCTTAATCAAAATATCTTCCCCTCCCTCTTGCAGGGACATCTCTTCTCTGATGACGTGTTTACTGGCGCAAGGGCGGGACAACCTGTCACTCACATGAGATCCACCAATAGCAAACCACAACCATCCAGTTATTCCTCATGGAACTTAAACATTTTTTTCTTGTTCGAGAAGCCGTTTCACTCTGAACAATAGTGAAGAAAAGACTATTGCAACTTCCATTTAATGACGACTTTAACATGTTTAGGCACAGCAACCATACTAGTACCCACAGATCCATGTAACTACTGTTTCTATAAACAAATTATGATTTGAGATGAACTATATTACTTTAAAACATTTGAAAATAAGATCAAATAGATGCATCTAAAATAATCCCCCTAAAATACTACAGTTGGTACACTATTTAATCATGGTACATTTTTATATTAATTCAGTTTTTCTTAGTAAGTTCGATAAAATATGAAGTTGTCGCATTCGTGTCAGAATTTCTGATGAGCCCTGAGCAAATCCAGGCAGCTTTAAAAGTGTTTAATCCAGCGATGATGGTTGAATCTGCATTATTTTGGTTCTGTTGCGTCATGTAACATGTGTCACGCTTCCTCTTATATGTATAAACAACTGACAGCGTGTAAGTACGTTCTTCACATAGACATTCAGTAACAAAATGCATTTTAGAAAGCGTTTTACATTTTTAATGGGTGAAGAATTGACCAGTATCAACTCACCAACAAGGGGGCGGTTTCGACTGACGCACTTTCCCCATAAAACAAACGAGGATTAAAACGTTCCGGGAGGAATAGTTCCGTTGTTCAACAAACAGGGTGCATCCATAGACTGTAAAAAAAGAGGGTGCATCCTACGGGGAACTATGTATTTTCCACTTCCGAGGACAAATGGAATGCGCCATAAGAAGCTGATGAGTTGAATCAGGTGTTTTAATTAGCGAGTATTTTAGTGATCTAAATTAAACATTGCTGAGAAACACTGATATATAGAACATTAAAGCATTATGTAATATCACTAAACTGATAGGAGTATTCATTGCCAAATGACCCATATGTTAACCATAGACTGTAAAAAAAAAGATGTTAACCCATAACCTGCAAACAACCAGAAAAATTAGATAAAACTGTTATCTAACTTAATCTAAATACTGTTCAAATGTTTTAGATCTGTAAGGTTTTTTTAATGTTTTCAAAAGTATCTTTTGCTCACCAAGGCTGCATTTATTTGATCCAAAATACAGCAAAAACAGCAATATTGTGAAATATTATTACCATTTAAAATAACTGTTTTCTATTTGAATATTTTAAAATGTAGTTTATTCCTGTGATCAAAGCTGAATTTTCAGCATCATTACTCGTCTTCAGTGTCACATGATCCTTCAGAAATCATTCTCATATGCTGATTTGATGCTCAAGAAACATTTCTGATTATTATCAATGTTAAAAACAGTTTAATTTTTTTTTCAGGATTCTTTGATGAATATAAATTTCAAAAGAACAGCATTTATCTGAAATTGAAAGCTTTTTTAACATTAGAAATGAAGAAATTAAAGAAATTAATACTTTTCAGTAAGGATGCATGCAATTGATCAAAAGTAACAGTAAAAGCTGTTATTGAAGTCATTTGTTTGCTTTTTTTTTTTTTTTTTTTTTTGCAACAAAGTCTGAAGAAGACCTTGCAGACACAATGACTGTAGCTGCAAGTTTATCGTATTTTGGAGAAAACCACATTTACCATAAATTAGTGATCATACTAAAATCACACTACATCAACATGGGATATACCTGTAGGACCCTACCTTGGACAAGCAGTTTGGGAAATGGATCTATGGAAATCAAACTAGCAAAACGCCCAGCGCTATTTTTAAAACTACCAATTTAATGGTTTTATAGCAATAGGAATCATTCAAGCCACAGAGTAGTCAATACAAAGTAAACCTGCTTAAAAAGTGGGTTTTATTAACAAATTCACATATCTGTATTTGTGCACAGGGCCAAACAATTACTGTTTTTGTGTTTATCTGTGGACAATCCTGACAGAAAACACCCATTAAAGGCATAGTTCACCCAAAAATGAAAACGGTGTCATCATTTACTCACTCTCGTGTTGTTCCAAACCTGTCTTGAGTTTCTTTTTGTTCTGCTGAACACAAAAAGATTGTTGTTAACCAGACAGTTGACGGTAGCCATTGACTTGGTATTTTTTTCCTACTATGGAAGTCAATGGCTACTGTTAACTGTCTGGTTACAAACATTCTTTAAAATATTTTCTTTTGTGCTCAGCAGAAGAAACTCAACATGATGACAGCATTTTCATATGGGGGTGAACTATCCCTTTAAGCTTTTTCAACAGATTTTTCAAATTCAATTTCTTTCGAAGTCGACAATACATTAAAATCCACATATAAAATAACTTTGGTGGAGTGTCAATTCTGCAGATGCAGACTGTTGGATTGTGAATATGGTTTACCACAACAATGCTCTGGATCCAAGACAGTGATTCCAGCATTCAAAGAACAGAGCGTTAAGACAAGCAAGTCGACAGTCCAACACCAGACAAAGCTCAGCTCACACTCACAAAATGGTTTTGATCATACAAATAACACCAACATATTTTGACAGCCATTTATTATTTGCCATGAAAATGGCTTGTTATATGTCGCACAGTTTTTTTGGAAACGTAAATATAAAACAAAACATTTTTAGTTTCAGTACAGCATTAAGAGCAAGTGGCTAATACAGAGATTAAGCTGAAGAAAAGTAGAGAAAACTGGATTTAAATGTGTGTGGCTAACCATCAGACTCGACAGATCCCCTTCCCAGGCATTTCATAGAACATTCCCAGCATCTTTCCAGGACAGTGTCTATTTGAGTTTTATACTGTTGCTGCTTCCTCAACGCAGTCACAATACATGTTGTCATAGTTGTAGGCGTAATGGTGAACAGTAAGTTACATTGTGAAATGCCTTGTGTAATCATATTCTATTGTAGGAATGACAGCTTGCACAAATTTTAGGAAAATCAGAAGATACCTGAAGTAATGAAAGTTAAGGGAAAATGTGTTTTTAAAAAAAGTGACTCATAAACCAACATAAACATTTGTTCATTCCAATAAGAACACCAAGAATAAATCTACAAGACTCTGATAAACACACTATTAGACATACTTGGCTAAATTTGTTTTTCATGACTTTAAAATCCTTTTGACGTGCAGTCAATAAAGTTTAAAAAGCATCTCATGATGTTGGTCTAGGATTATGCCACTAGGGGCCGTGTACTTTTGATAATTTGTTTTCTCGTTTTTGTCTTCAAAACTGAAAAACAAAGAAACCGTTCATTTATACGTTTTTCCATTTGATGAATTAGAACAAAGTGTGATGAAAACAAATTTAAAAAATGAATTAATGACGCAAGATTAGTTTATTACTTCATGAGAAGGGTCAAATATGTAATAAATTATCAATAACATTTTCTTTAGCATTCTTTCAGTTGTTCTTGCCGAGTTCTGATGACTTTACTAAAATGTGGCAAATCATAATAAAAAGGTTTGGGGGACAAGATTTTTCAAAAATAAATTAATATTTTTATTCAGCAATAATTATTATTAATTATTCAGCAATGTGTGTTTAACTGATCAAAAGTGACATTTAAAAAAAGAGATTTATAATATAATATTACAAAAGAATTCTATTTTAAAAGGTGCCATCAAACATTTTTTTACAAGATGTAATATAAGTCTAAGGTGTCCCCTGAATGTGTCTGTGAAGTTTCAGCTCAAAATACCCCATAGATTTTTTTAAATTCATTTTTTTAACTGCCAATTTTGGGCATCATTAACTATGCACCGATTCATGCTGCTGGCCCTTTAATTGCTCGCGCTCTCTCCCGAGCTCTCGACTCTATCGTTGCATAAACAAAATTTAAACAGCTAATATAACCCTCAAAATGGATCTTTACAAAGTGTTCGTCATGCAGCATGTCTAATCGCGCAAGTAAAGTATTTATTTGGATGTTTACATTTGATTCTGAATGAGTTTGATAGTGCTCCGTGGCTAAAGCTAACATTACACACTGTTGGAGAGATTTATAAAGAATGAAGTTGTGTTTATGAATTATACACACTGCAAGTGTTTAAAAATGAAAATAGCGATGGCTCTTGTCTCCGTGAATACAGCAATAAACAATGGTAACTTTAACCACATTTAACATTACATTAGCAACATGCTAACGAAACATTTAGAAAGACAATTTACAAATATCACTAAAAATATCATGATATCATGGATCATGTCAGTTATTATTGCTCCATCTGCCATTTTTCGCTGTTGTCCTTGCTTGCTTACCTAGTCTGATGTTTCAGCTGTGCACATCCAGACGTTAATACTGGCTGCCCTTGTGTAATGCCTTGAACATGAGCTGGCATAATAGCAAATATTGGGGTCATACATATTAATGATCCCGACTGTTACGTAACGGTCGGTGTTATGTTGAGATTCACCTGTTCTTTGGAGGTATTTTAAACAAATGATATTTATATAAGGAGGAAACAATGATGTTTGAGACTCACTGTATGTCATTTCCATGTACTGAACTCTTGTTATTCAACTATGCCGAGGTAAATGCAATTTTCAATTCGATGGCACCTTTAAAGGTAAACTATTTAACCTTTTTGTTCAAGATTAACAATGAGTCGATACATCAACAATCCTTCTTTCGAAACGTATTTTTGTCTTCCTCTGATTCACTATGGTAAGCCTAAGTGTTTATATTTTAGACACAACAAGAAAGAAAGGTTGACATGGAGCATGCTGAATCTCGAATCTTCAGGGTATCACTGGTTTAAAAAAAAAACACCGAACAGAGGAGAGTCTGCTGGCAAAAAGAGAACGCGACAGAGCTCGTAATAAAACCAGAATCAACATTGACTTTTCGGAGATGGTGAGAACAGAGATTTGTAATGTTGTAAAAGCAATGCGGAGATGACATTTTTATTACTCAACAGGTGAGTAAGGTATTTCATTGAAGAGATAAATTGCCATATGTAGCTCTCTAACAGAGTTCACTGTAAAGCACCATCTATTGTCAAAATTTCCTGATAATTTACTCACCCCCATGTCATCCATTTTTGAGGAAAACATTCCAGGATTTTTCTCCATATAGTGGACTTCGGTGGGGTTCAATGGGTTGAAGGTCCAAATTGTAGTTTCGATGCAGCTTCAAAGGGCCCTACATGATCCCAGACGAGGAATAAGGGCCTTTTCTAAAAAAAAAAAAAAAACCTAAAAAAAAAAAAAACCTTTTTAACCTCAACCGCTCTGCTTGCCCTAGCTCTGCGATGCGCCACTCATTACGTAATCAGGTTGGAAAGGCGTGACATAGATGGAAGTACAGAGCAAGTGTTTACAAAGCAAACGTGCAGAGATTAAGTCAAACGGCCAGTACAATAAAAAGGTAAAACAGCGATGTCAGACGTTGGAGGAGAAAATTGTTCAACCTGTTGTACCCCAGTAGAATCCACTATATGGAGAAAAATCCTGGAATGTTTTCCTCAAAAACCTTAATTTCTTTTCAGCTGAAGAAAAAAAGACATGGAGGACATGGGAGCGAGTAAATTATCAGGATATTTCAATTCGGAAGTGAACTAATCCTTTAAAGGTGCCATAGAATTGAAAATTGAATTTACCTCGGCATAGTTGAATAAAAAGAGTTCAGTACATGGAAATGACATACAGTGAGTCTCAAACTACATCATTCCTCCTCATTATATAAATTTGTTTAAAAGACCTCCGAAGAACAGGCGAATCTCAACATAACACCGTGACGCGACAGCTTTAGCCCATTAGCTACGGAGCATAGCCTCAAACTCATTCAGAATCAAAAGTAAACATCCAAATAAATACCATACTTACATAATCGGTTATGCTGCATGATGAACACTTTGTAAAGATCCATTTTGAGGGTTATATTAGCTGTGTGAACTTTGTTTATGCAATGTATTATAGAGTAGGGTTGTGCCGATGGACGATATCATTGTCCATCGTGATGCCACGCCCCCGCTCCGCCCCTTTTATTCCCCTCACGTGCAACCTATTGGAAAGCCCGGATGAGTCATTAGTTGGGAAATAAAATAACCCTTTCGCACGTAAGTTTAAAATATTCTGGCTGACCCCCCCAAGCGTGAGTTTTTCAAGGCAACCATTATTTAGAACGTATCACTTTATTATTTCCATGGTGACGCGTCATTGCTTGTCATGTCACACACCGCAGCGCTGTATGACTGATGATCTGCTTTTATTTCAGTTTTCCTTTTTTATTCAAAATATTCACTAATTTGTTAAATATAACATGAAATATCTGATATTCCGATTGTCAAATATGTGAAAGTGGATGTGTTTTGCTGTTTAAACAACTTTATAATGATTGCGTTAGTTGAGCTATACACTTTATGGGCGTCACCATGTTAGTTTGTGCCGCAGGTTCTGTTGGATTCACAACATCTTATATGTATTTAAACATCCGAAACCTAAAATAAACATTATGTGGTTGAAAACACTGCATATTTGTGATATATGAAAAGTGCTGCGCGCATCCATCTCTGGTTTAGAGATGGACGCGCACATTTGAATTTGGCAATTGATCACGTGATCCACTGCACTGAACGTTCTAATCACACCGGTGTGATCGTACGTGTCAAAGGGATAAATAAAGTAATAAAGTAAAATAATGAATAATAATTATATAATAATGAAAAATTTAAATACAACCCCCACCCCCCCCACCCCCGACGATATCATCGTCCATCACAATGTTTTACTGTAATCATCGTCAACTGACAATTAAGGGGACATCGCCCAACCCTTTTATAGAGTCGCGAGCTTGGGGGCAGGGAGCCCAAGCATTTAAAGGGGAAGCAGCCTGAATCGGCGCATATTTAATGATGCCCCAAAATAGGCAGTTACAAAAATGAATTTTAAAAAAATCTATGGGGTATTTTGAGCTGAAACTTCACAGACACATTCAGAGGACACCTTAGACTTATATTACATCTTGTAAAAAAGTGTTCTATGGCACCTTTAAATAAATGTTGTTCTTTTGAATAATTTCTGAAAAATAAATTTTCCACAAAAATATTAAGCAACATTAGTAATAAGAAATGTTTTTTGGGCAGAAAAAAAAAAATCAGCATATTATAATAATTTCTGTATATTATAGTAAAGACTGGCATAATTCATTTAAACTGTAATCAAGTCACAGTATTACGGTTTTTACTGTATTTTTGAGCAAATAAATGCAGCCATAGTGAGCATAAGAGACTTCTTTCAAATACATTGAATGGTAATGTATATGCTTATACACTATGTTTTTAAAGAAAGGATACATATGGACCCCAAGTTCTCCTCCTCCTTCCGCCACAGTCTCGATAATCTTTTTCATCACCTCCGCATGTCTGTCAAGTAAAAGCAAGAGAGCAGATTATTAGGGCATGAATTAATAAATTATCGAGAATACTTTTTCCAGTTTCCAAGTTTATTAATACTGGTCTTTAAGAGGACTGCACAGGATGATGGATAAATATTTGTGCGACAGAAACATTATTCTTGTTATTTATATTTAATGTTTGTGTTGACCTGCATGGATGCACGGAGCACATAGCAGGTGGGGGAAGGTGAGGGTGATTCTCAATGGTGACTGTTTTTTTAACATGATCCTGGCTGATGTCTTCATACATCTGATCCACCGTTAGAGGCTGTCTGTCCTAAGAAAGAGCACAACATGCAGCTTGTAAACAAAATAAGTTTTACTAAAGAGATGTGAGAAAGAAAGAAAATATAGAGCCACAGGCTTACATCACGTCACATGCTGCCATCATGTCAAAGCATCATAAAGCAAAGTTACCTCATCATATCCAAAAAGCCATAGTCTTGGTGTCTGGTAATATTTGTCATATGTGATGTAAAGATCGTAAGTTCTTGTCTGTAGAATGGCATCTTCCCCACCAGCCTCTGCTTTGGTTTTACTTAAATCAGCCATTTTACTTGTGTCAAGAGTGGCCTGAACAAAGAATATAAATGAATAATTCTGCAAAAGAAAATCCTGATCTTGAAAAACTTGCTTTTAGCACAATTTCTTACATCATCTGTCTCCAAAAGTCCACTTTCTTCATATTCTGAAATACAAATACCATGTATAAAGTCAAACATACTGGTTAACAATGTGTGTTTTGAAAAATAAATAAAAATTCATAGCTACCTTCCATGTCTGCTGGCTCTCCTTCCTCATCATCATCGTCATCACCATTTCCACAGGCACCCGTCTGCACGTTCATATTCATATTGTCCTTCACGTGCATACAAAACGTGTATTAAAAATATTACTCAACTTAAAATCAAAAATTCATTACTTCTATGCAATTTCTCCCATTCTTGAAGTAGTCAACAGTGCTGCCTTACCTTATTATCCAATGAGATTTCCCGAACTGCTTCTGTAACCCCTGTAACACCTAGTAATACAAAAAGAAAAGTCAGGAATGTCTTGTCATGAACGTAAGCATGACAAAGACATGTCGCGGTTTGTTCAGCTTCTGTTCCATACCAGAGTTGTGATAGGTATCCACCCATCCCCCGTCTCCATCGTCCTCTTCTATAATGGCCTCCAGCTCATCAGAGTACTCCATCTGTTTACAGCGCTTGTAACATGGAACTGAGAGCCACAAAACCACCATATTGTGACATTTAGAAAACACAGCTTTACACAACACAATACAGATCATGTGCATACTGTGAGAATGTCCATTTCAGAAACTGAATAAGAGCTTCTTTTACCATTTCGGGTTAATAGAAACTGCTTGTCTTTGGGCAGATAGGGCTTCACCTTTACTTCTTCTCCAGATGCCCTAAAAGTAAAGAAAGTAGATTCTCAACACTGTAAAAAGCCACAAATCTACAGAATAAGTTTTTCTGTATAATAATAATAATAATAATAATAATAAATCCTTTTTGCTTAAAGCAGTGGTTCTCAACCTTTTTTGACTTACAGGGTTCATTATTATTTTTATTTAATTTTTTTTTTTTTTTAATTTCTAACCAATATTTGGAAGATATTTTAGAGCTTGACATAACTAGAAAAAAAAAATAAATAAAAATATATATATATATATATATATATATATATATATATATATATATATATATATATATATATATATATATATATTTTTTTTTTTTTTTTTTTTTTTTTATATATATTATTTTATATATATATATTTTTTATATATATTATTTTATATATATATTATTATTATATATATATATTCATTATAAAAATGCCCATGAATTAGGATTTTATTATTTTTCATGACTTTCCAGTTCTAGATTCAAGCTTTTAAATTTCCCTCATTTTTCCACACCATGGGAATTCTGGTACTTAAATAAAAGTGAAAGTTGTTAAGGGCACAAATATGAAAGAAAGAAATATGTCAGATTACATCTTGATTTTGAATTGTTTTTACCAGTCCAAGGTTTGGACTGTCTAGAATTTGTGTGTCTCCAAACCTTAAAGACACTTTTACCTAAAGGCTTGAGCTTAAATGCCTAAAATTAATAATGCCAAAAGCTAAAATACAAAACATTTATTTATTTGCAAATGATTTGATTTTATCTTTTTGGACACTGAATAATTACTAGAACTCCATTTGTGTCGTTTCAGTTTTTAATCTTTTACAATTATTGTAAAATGTGTAAAATATTAATAATATAGTAGATTATTAGATTGTGTTGCAAACTTTTGACTGGTGCTCTACTTAACCATACTTTGGGAACAACTTTGTAACCAGAAATACGCTATATCTGACAAAACTTTTTAAAATGTAAAGATGCAGCAAGTTCTCTGTTAGGGTTAGGTTATATTATTTATAGTCTCGCATAGCCAGTCCATTGCCTAGTGACATAAGGTCTGGGCTCTGCAATTCACCGTGGAGCGTCAGGAAGAGGACGAATGACTGACATGTAAAGTGACCAAACTATCGATATTTTCATGTTTCAATTAAGATATTCCCTCCTTAAGCCTTCTTTCCACTGATATTACCCAGAACAATTTTTTTCCCCAGGAACTTTTTCCCCCAGACCTGTTGCTGTCTGCGTTTCAATCTTAGTCTTAAGTATGATGAAGATTAGGCAAATTAGTCCGGTTAAGTAGGACTGTGTGTGACTTTCCATTTCCCACTGGATTTCATCCTCCGCATATAAGCTTAAAGTGTAGCCATTACGCCCCTTTTACAAGATGTAATATAAGTCTCTGGTGTCCCTAGAATGTCTCTGAAGTGTCATTGTGACCATTCAGAAATGACCAGATGCATTCTAAAAGTTGTAACTTCTTCCTGAGTCTCTCCATCAGTGTCCGACTCCAGTTTGAACAATGTAAGTCTGAACACTGTTACTGACAATCCTCATTTTGGCTGCGTGAGATTCTCCAGCTTTGTTGTTGTTGAGCCACCGAAGCGTGAGCTGTTAAAGCTCCGCCCTCTTCTGGAAAGGGGGCCGGGAGCAGCAGCTCATTTGCATTTAAAGGGACACACAAAAACGACGTGTTTTTGCTCGCACCCAAATAGGGGCAAATTTGACAAGCTATAATAAATGATCTAGGTGTTATTTTGAGCAGGGACTTTCTGAGGGGGGAATTTTTTACCCAGAACTTCATTTAGACCCTGGTTCCTGCGGGCGAGTACCAACCCAAAGTCCCAGTTCCTGGGGAAAGTTCCTGCGGTGGAAACGTGACTTTAGTACTTCACCTGATCTTCCATTATAGATGTGAGAGGGCACACAAATAATAAAATGGGATCACTTCTAATACTAAACTAATATTTTACGGTATCCCATTATCAGTAAATATACGTACACATCTCTTTAAATTCAACTAATTGCCTCAGACAAAACGCTTGATATCTAAAAAGTGTCTATGCAGTGAACTTTTTTCAAATCCAGTGTTCAGTTGCTGCTCTAAAGCGTTTTTAAAGTAAACTTTTAAAGTAAACACGGCTTTGTCTCCTGGTGGACCATTAAAGATTGCGGCACATTAGAATACCTGTATAAGTCAGAAAAATCAGATTTAGACTTTTCTAAAGCATTTCCAGTTTTGTATGCCACATTTATCAGACGTTGAGCGTTAATACAGTAGAAGTCTATGAATGTCCCCATTTAGACAGCCAAGTAAATGTGTGTTTGTGTGTGTGCGCATTCTTGCCATTTCCATGTGGGGCAGTGATGAACCAGATGATCTCCTGCTGCAACAAACTGCACAGAACACAAAACAATTAATAGTGTAAATCCTATTAAATTGCATATTTTACACCATAACAAAATCAAAACACACACTCACCTCCTCTGGAGTTATAACCCCAGTTTCTTTAAATTTAGATTCCTGGAAAAGCGAGACACATGATATAAATAACATTTAAAAATGTTCTCTTTTTCACACTATTGAACAATAGATATGGGCGTGAAAGTCTTGCCATATCAAATATCAGTTGACAAACTGTCCCTCGCCCTTAAAGATGTATAGTTTGCTAACATGTGGTTCATAAATAGTTTTGCACTGTACAGTTTGTCACAGTTTCCAGCAAATATGCATGTGTTAACTTTTAGTGGTCATGAAGTTAAATGGTAACAATAAATTTGAGCATTTGGAAAATTTTCAGTTTTCATTTCAGTTCATGCATGTTATATTATGTCTATGCAATGTGATCTAATTCAATATAATGTCCATCTATTATTGCAAGTTAAAAATCGAATACATTTTAGTTTTGACAAA
This sequence comes from Chanodichthys erythropterus, assembly GCF_024489055.1. Taxonomy (NCBI): domain Eukaryota; kingdom Metazoa; phylum Chordata; class Actinopteri; order Cypriniformes; family Xenocyprididae; genus Chanodichthys; species Chanodichthys erythropterus. The sequence goes on along the minus strand of NC_090241.1, from coordinate 7,568,901 downwards.
GTTTACTTTAAATGGGAGTTTATAAAGAGATTAATTAGAATTCATTCACCGTGTTGTTCATTAGACACAATTTTGACTGATTTGGCATCATATGCATCACTCCACGAAGAAAACATGACATGCGAATGGCCTAAACTACATGACATTTCGCATTCCAGGCAATTCAGATCTTTACCTTATTATTTTTCCTAAAATGCAGTGTGTTTTCAGCCAGCAGTGGCGTCTACTGAACTTTGGGCCATCTGACAGGTTGCATGTTTTCTTATGTTTTGATGCCTGTTGGTAGTATTGATCTCTACTGACATCATCATAACATTGGTTCAGTAATTTCTCCTTACAGGTCCATGCTCGAATTTTTCACACTTATTTAACCTCATATTTAATGCTGCAGCTGCTGGATAGAGACTGCAAATCATGCTAACACTTCTCGTCTTACCTTCAAAACTGGCGTTAAAAACTCTGCCACCCCCAAAGCAGTTCCTTTCACCGAGTTTATAACGTTCTGCATGCTGGAAGAAGAGTTTCCAAAACAGATGAATTCCTCGTAGAGATTCAAATGAATTATACTTGACTTACACTACACACTGTTTAGAAAACGTCTAATCGAGCTAAACCACATGACCTAAATCATCTGACAATCACTTCCGCATTTCAAATATCGCGATATTACACGACACGCCCATTCTTTTTGACAAGCAAAGCATCTCAAAAATTCCGCACAAATAAAGCCTGTATTATATATTTGATTTCTATAACTGTTTTGTGGATTTTTATACTATGCACATAGAAATAAACTTTTGAGAGTCATTAACCTTTTCACAGTCATTAAATAATTTTGGAATATACAAACAAATCAGATTTGTTATTCAGCCATCGTATATTGTGAATAAACAATCTATTAATAATTAGGACATTCAGTAGAAAAATAATGTTTGTTTACACATGTTCACGAGGGACAAGAAATTACATTTTTTAAATGATTATATGAATTCCTTCTAACATGAATCCAGTGACCTTTGCACAGGTGTGTTGTTTGTTTATTTGCTCTTTGATTACTTGTCATTACGTGGAAAGTCTTTCAATTTCGATATTGCCATAAAAGTGCTCGCGGTTACAGATATGCAGATACCGCAGATACCAACAGAGAGGGCATGTTTCTTCTGTTTACTATTGAACCATTATCTTTTATAATTTTTTTTAATTAATTTATTTTTAATATTATTTTTTTGCATACCAACTTGTTCTGTTTGTTAATATTGCAATTAAAACAAGTAAAAAAAAAAAAACAAACAAACAAAAAAACAGAGAGGGCGTTTGCAAATCGTTTATTGGCCAATCGTAGTCACGTGACTCTGGTAACGTCACCTGCGGGAATCTTTAATCGTCTTTGGTGGTCCAAAAGTGAATTCCAGAAGAACGAAAATAATAATAATACAGTATTGCAAATCAAAGTTAAACGCGCACTACTGTTTTTATCACTGAAATATCTAAACCCACTCCACCGTCTTGTTACATGTGTCAAATGAAAACTTTTTGTCAATAGTAAACTGTTACATACAACTTTATGTGTATCACATGATGTTCAATCATAAGTTTCGGTTATACATTAGATTTTAAACCGTCTGAGCTGCAGCTGAACCTTTTTACTTGTGTAGATAAAGTCACCAGCTTAAGACAGACCACACACAGACACACACAGCCCGAGAGAGACGGGGAGACATTCGCTTTCGCCGCCATTGCGGTGGTAGTTTCTGTGAATCTCATCAGCGTCAAGCTGTAAAGTCACAACACGACACTCTACTTTCAAAAGAGATTTAATACCATCTGAAGCAGCGAGGTGAGTTGGCCAGTATTTGTCATTAAACTATATCTCTCCGAAGTAAACTTTTCTTACTAACATTGGAAGTTGCGTTTAAATAGTGGTCTTTGTTCAGTCAGAATTGGTAGATATATTTTTATCTATACTGTATTGATTCAACCTCACAAATTATTTGATCATTCTAAACTATACTAAAGTTTTTTTATTGTTGGTTTACAGTTTGGAGTTTTAATATATCAGTTATAACGTTATATCAAACTCAACTTCTAAAGAGTTGCATGCATGCCTATGATTAAATGTCTAAAAGTCAATCACTTTGATTTAATGGTACGATGTTCATATTTATTGCATGGGACAACTGTGTATACGTTTAGCGTAATGACAAGAGGTTTTTGTGCTGGTAAACGCTTTATTACCTTTTGCCTTTATTACCTTCTTGTCCATGTTTAGCTGTAATAACAGAGTGCTGTAAGTTGTCGTCTTGTACCTTAGTCAGCACCTACAGTTGCACTTGATTTATCAATTATGTATGTAAAATTAAAGAATAGTTCACCGAACAATGAATATAGTCACCCTCATGTTGTTCCACACCTGGAAGTTTTTTTTTCCGACAATATTTTGCAGAATGCCTAGCTCCTCTTGTCCATACAACAAATGGGAAATTGAATGCTATGAAAACAAATATAGTGAATACTATGCTATATATTATGAGCAAAAAAGTGTTCAACATTACATTCTAAAACTTTCCCACAGTAATAAAGAAAATCAAAATGCACAGACTAAACATTACTCATCTGAACAAATTATTTTACATTTATACCCAAGTACAATAGCCCTTTACCAATTACTGCTCTCATAAAAATAGACTTGTGTTAAATGTAGCTTTTTAAACCTACATTTAGCTTCTTACAAAATACATATTTAAAGGGTTAGTTCACCCAAAAATGAAATTTCTGTCATTAATTACTCACCCTCATGTCGTTCCACACCCGTAAGACCTTTGTTAATCTTCAGAACACAAATTAAGATGTTTTTCATGAAATCTGAGAGGTATATGAATATGACTCGTCCATTGACAGCAATATAATCACCACTTTCAAGGTCCAGAAAGGTACTAAAGACATTGTTAAAACAGTCGACGTGACTACAGTGGTTCAACCTTAAAGCAGAACTAAGTAACTTTTTTTTACCTTCATAAGTAGTTTTCTAAGTCCTTACGATGGTTAATTGACTTGTAGTGGTGTGTTTGAGGCGTGCACTAACCTCCTCTGGCACGTCTACGCCAGAAAACATCACTTGCAAGTTGAGCTTCGCCGACCCGAAACAATCTCGCCTCATGTTCACGTTCACGCAAGAGTGACAAAATGCTTTACGGTAATTAAAAAACAATGTATATATTATGACTTTATAAGACAATTTCAAAAATTACCCACCTCCATCGAGATTTTTTGTACTGTATTTGCAAAACTACTGCGCTGGTGAACGTTGTAGTCGTTGTAGTCCAGAGCTGCGCTTGGAGTATTTACGATAGTGTGATTCACTGAAGGAACCTGTAGGGGGAGCTTCGCAAATCTTACTGAGTTCCGCTTTAATTTTATGAAGCGACGAGAATATTTTTTGTGCGCAAAAATAATAATAAAAAAAAGACTTTATTCAACAATCTCTTCTCTTCCCTGTCATTATCCTTACGCAGTTGTCACTGTAAGCACATCTGTGTTTACGTCCAAATACCAGCTCAATATTGGCCAAAGCTGATCATGTGAGCAGCACGACGCATGCTTGTGATGCTGACGCAGGAGCCGGCAAATAATGATAGAAACTGGAAGCGCTGGACGTAAATAACATATGAAAATGACAAAGAGAAGATATTGTTGAATAAAGTCATTTTTTGTTTTGTATTTGCCCACAAAAAGTATTCTCGTCGCTTCATAAAATTAAGTTTGAACCACTGCAGTCACTTTGACTATTTTAATGATGTCTTTAGTACCTTTCTGGACCTTGAAAGTGTTGATTATATTGATGTCTATGGATGAGTCATATTTGGATTTCATCAAAAAATATCTTAATTTGTGTTCCGAAGATCAACAAAGGTTCTGGGTTTGGAACGACATGAGGATGAGTAATTAATGACAGAATTTCCATTTTTGGGTGAACTAACCCTTTAATGCAGAAAAATGTAGGCCTGTATTTTACTCATAATTATTGTTCTTCCTTTCTTTGGCTCCTTCAATGAAGTCTGTGAAGTTTAACAGAAACTTGCTTGCTGTCAGGACAAGCCTTTATGCAAAATGGAACTATGTGTTTTGACCATAGAAATGCATTATTCACTACTGTAGACGTGATTAGCAGATGTTTTCTATGCAAAGCACACAGGCACAATTATTTAGCAATCAAATTTATTGTCAGTTATTTTTTAATTATCGTTTATTATCAGTTTTATCAATTTGTTGCAGCAGTGCATGAGTCATAAAATCACATTTTATGGTGGTTTTGCCATTTTTTGGAGATTGAGAGCTTCAGAAAGGATCAACTTAGACATTCTGCAGAATATCTCTTTGTGTGTTCCACATAAGAAAGTAATTCATAATTTTTTAATGGCATGAGGAAGTTCACTTTCATTTTTGGATGAACACTTCCTTCAACAATCATAATCAAGTGTTTTTCTGTTTTAAACTTTCTAAGACATCTTGGTGAGATGATCAAGCGATGGATCTATGGATCTCTGCAAACATATCCTTGGTCTGCATTTGGATGACGTAGCGTGCTTATCATGAACACCAGCAGCAATGTAACCTTACCGGTGAACGGCACAGACGTGGGAGACAGCTGGGCCTGGATCGTGGAGTCTGTTGTCATATTAGCCATTGACTTGTTTGTCTGTCTGGGCAATTTTCTTGTTGTGTTGACCCTTTATCGGAAGCCCTACCTCTTAACGCCAAGCAACAAGTTTGTCTTCAGTCTGACGCTTTCAAACCTCCTGTTGTCGGTACTGGTGCTGCCATTTGTCGTTGCCAGCTCTCTTAAAGGAGAATGGCTGTTCGGTGTTGTATGGTGCAACTTCACGGCACTGTTATATCTGCTAATCAGCTCTGCCAGCATGCTCACGTTGGGAGCCATTGCCATTGACAGGTAAGGAATATTATTATTATTATTTTTTATCATGCAAACTCATCTTTGGCACTCAAAATGAGCCAAACACCATCCAATCAGGACCAGGATTTTAAAATCTGTATCCTGTAGCTGAAGTACAAATGAATGGTTACATTGTTGTCTGGTTTGTTGACCCTTGCTGCCTTGATTTTTACACTTGCTTGGTGTGTGTGGATATGGACAAACTATTAGAAAACATGCTAAAACAGAATTTTTATCAACATGAATAGCATCTTAATCTAATGCTTTTGTATATTGTAACAGCTTACTGTTACATCATCATTTATTCAACCTCATGTTGTCCAAACCTAAATTTCCTTTTATGACTTTAAAATTTAATTGAATACATGTGAGTATTAATTATGTGAGTCTAATTATTATTTCCAAATAAAGCTTTAAATATTTTTCATTATATATATATATATATATATATATATATATATATATATATATATATATATATATATATATATATATATATATATATATATATATATATATATAATATACATTGAACAAAATTATAAACGCAACACTTTTGTTTTTGTCCCCATTTTTCATAAGCTGAACTCAAAGATCTAAGACTATTTCTATGTACACAAAAAGCCTATTTCTCTCAAGTATTTTTCACAAATCTGTCTAAGTGAACTCTTCTCCTTTGCCGAGATAATCCATCCACCTCTCAGGTGTGGCTATCAAGATGCTGATTAGACAGCATGATTATTGCACAGGTGTGCCTTAGGCTGGCCATCAGGCAATTGATATATGAACAAACCCCTCTGTAAAAAAAACACTTTAGAATGTAGACAGGAATAATAAAACTGGAAATTGTGGTGTATATTAGTGCTACTGAAGTGGAGATTTCTGACTCGGTGCAGGAAAAGAAAAATTAATTTGAAGAAACTGGCCTTTATGTACTGTCATTGAAATCTAGATATATACAAATAAATAGATAAAATCCAATAAAATAAACACTTAAAGGTGCCCTAGAATCAAAAATTGAATTTACCTTGGCATAGCTGAATAACAAGAGTTCAGTACATGGAAAAGACAAACATTGAGTCTCAAACACCATTGTTTCCTCCTTCTTATGTAAATCTTGTTTAAAATACCTTAGAAAAACAGGCGAATCTCAACATAACACCGACTGTTACGTAACAGGGAGAGCGCGATTTAAAGGGGCCGCGCGCTGAATCGGTGCATAGTTAATGATGCCCCAAAATAGGCAGTTAAAAAAATGTATTAAAAAAAATCTGGGGTATTGTGAGCTGAAACATCACAGACACATTCAGGAGACACCTTAGACTTATATTACATCTTGTAAAAACTGGTTCTAGGGCACTTTTAAAAGTGTATTGGAAAAAGTGGATGTTTTCTTTCTACTAGTCTGAAACATCACATTTTGAAAAGCCAAATAGTCCAAAATTGACCGGTGAATACATTTTTTTTTTTTTTTTTGCCTGTAGTGTCTTGAAATCAAGCAGTGTTGTTCTAATTACAGCAGAAATATCCAAAGAAATATATTAGCCTATATTGGGGGGGGTCATCAATTATTGCTGTCTTTAAGTAAAAAAATGTTGAGAACTGCTGTTTTAGGTGCCTCACATCAGGTTTGACATCAATGACACTGATCACAACACAAAGCTGTTTGATGTTGTTGACTGTTCCTTTAAAGGAACACTCCACTTTTTTTTGAAAATAGGCTCATTTTCCAACTCCCCTAGAGTTAAACAGTTGAGTTTTACCATTTTCGAATCCATTCAGTCGATCTCCGGGTCTGGCGTTATCACTTTTAGCATAGCTTAGCATAGTTCATTGAATCTGATGAGACCAATAGCATCTCGCTCATAAAAATGACCAAAGAGTTTAGATATTTTTCCTATTTAAAACTTGACTCTTCTGTAGTTACATCGTGTACTAAGACTGACGGAAAATGAAAAGTTGCGATTTTCTAGGCCGATATGGCTAGGAACTATACTCTCATTCCGGCGTAATAATCAAGGAACTTTGCTGCCATACCATGGGTGCAGCAGGCGCAATGATATTACGCACAGCAACAAAAGTTCCTTGATTATTACGCCGGAATGAGAGTATAGTTCCAAGCCATATCGGCCTAGAACTTTTCATTTTCGGTCTTAGTACAAAATGTAACTACAGAAGAGTTAAAAAAAAATATCGAAACTCTTTGGTCATTTTTGAGTGTGATGCTAACAGTCTAATCAGATTCAATGAACTATGCTAAAAGTGGTACAGACAGATCCGGAGATCGGCTGAATGGATTCGAAAACGGTAAAACTCAACTGTTTAACTCTTAGGGGAGTTGGAAAATGAGCCTATTTTCAAAGAAAGTGGAGTGTTCCTTTAAGGTCAGACTTAGATCATCAAAATCTAATTCTAATCGAATTTTGTGTCCTCTCAGGTACTATGCTGTGCTGTTTCCGATGGTCTACCCTATGAAGATCACAGGTAATCGTGCAGCAGTGGCCATTGTCTACCTGTGGCTGCATTCTCTGGTGGGCTGCCTGCCTCCTCTGTTTGGCTGGTCCACATTTGAGTTTGACCATTTCAAGAAGACATGCACTGTGGCCTGGTATCGTGACATCAGCTACACTGCATTCTGGGTTGTGTGGTGCTGCCTGATTCCACTGTTTGCCATGCTGGTGTGCTACAGCCTCATCTTTCGTGTGGCACGGCACAAAGCTCGCAAGGTGCACTGCGGGACAGTTGTGGTGGTTCAAGTGCCCGCGTCCTCCAACAGGAACGGACGAAAGAACTCCACGGCCTCGGTTTCTTCCATCGGGAGTCGTAGAGGTTTGATCTACGCTGGCAGCCAGTGTAAAGCCCTGGTCACCATTTTGGTGGTGGTCGGCACCTTCTTGATGACATGGGGGCCGTATGTGGTAGTGATCTGCACTGAGGCGGTATGGGGCAGAGGAAGTGTGTCATCTGGACTGGAGACGATGATGACCTGGCTGTCGTTTGTCAGTGCTGCCTGTCATCCTCTCATATATGGGCTGTGGAATAAAACTGTAAGGAAAGAGCTGCTTGGCATGTGCTGTGGTGACCGCCACTACCGGGAATCATTCATTAGCCGCCACAGGAAGTCCCGCCTCGTTAGCATCTCCAACCGAATCACAGGTGAATGTTACATAATGTCATGGTCATGTCTGGTTATGTAGGGCTATGATGTTGCTAATCAGTCTTTATTTAGCTATTTTTAATAACCAATAGGTTGATGTATATGGGGCCTATATAGATGGAGCTTCACATAAAAAGGCTGAGAACCACTGCATATATATATATATATATATATATATATATATATACACAGTACAGTCCAAAAGTTTGGAACCACTAAGATTTTTAATGTTTTTAAAAGAAGTTTCGTCTGCTCACCAAGGCTACATTTATTAAATTAAAAATACAGTAAAAACAGTAATATTGTGAAATATTATTACAATTTAAAATAACTGTTTTCTATTTGAATATATTTGACAAAGTAATTTATTCCTGTGATGCAAAGCTGAATTTTCAGCATCGTTACTCCAGTCTTCAGGGTCACATGATCCTTCAGAAATCATTCTAATATGTTGATTTGCTGCTCAATAAACATTTATGATTATTTTCAATGTTGATTCCTTGATGAATAGAAAGTTCAAAAGAACAGCATTTATCTGAAATACAAAGCTTCTGTAGCATTATACACTACCGTTCAAAAGTTTGGGGTCAGTAAGAATTTTTATTTTTATTTTTTTTAAAAGAAATTAAAGATATGAATACTTTTATTCAGCAAGGATGCATTAAATCAATCAAAAGTGGCAGTAAAGACATTTATAATGTTACAAAAGATTAGATTTCAGATAAACACTGTTCTTTTGAACTTTCTATACATCAAATAATCCTGAAAAAAATATTGTACACAAATATTTTGTACAATTGTACATATTAAATGTTTCTTGAGCAGCAGATCAGCATATTAGAATGATTTCTGAAGGATCATGTGACTGGAGTAATGATGCTGAAAATTCAGCTTTGCATCACAGGAATAAATGACTTTGTGAAATATATTCAAATAGAAAACAGTTATTTTAAATTGTAATAATATTTCACAATATTACTGTTTTTACTGTATTTTTAATTTAATAAATGTAGCCTTGGTGAGCAGACGAAACTTCTTTTAAAAACATTAAAAATCTTAGTGGTTCCAAATTTTTGGACTGTACTGTATATACATATATATATATATGTATATATGCAGTGGTTCTCAGCCTTATATATATATATATATATATATATATATATAATTTTTTTTAACCCAGAACAATTCGATTAATTTGTAATATTTATTTAATATTACAAATATTAATATTTTTTATTTGCGCTGTCAATCGATAAAAAAAAATTAACGAATTATCTCTATTACCTTTGTTCTTTGATTAACATTAATGACAGACATCACAGCAACTGGTTTATTAGGCTACTGTCACTTTAAGATCTGCTGCTATAATGTAATGGCAGCCAAATTATGACGGAAAAAACGGATGCTGCGTTAATTGTGTTAAATATTTTTAATGGGTTAAACTGAAAAAAATTATTGCATGCATTAACGCATTAATTTTGACAGCAATAATATATATTAACCACATAATTTAACCATTTTAACCATTAACCATAACCATTAACCATTCATGATTACAAAAGATTCGAGAACGTCTGGAAAATGATGTCAGTTTCAAGAAATATGATTTCAGTTTATATCATTTCATGTTTTCTAGCATTTTAATTTAGATTATATTATTTAAATATATATATATATATATATATAAGTCCTGCCCTTAATCAACATCTTTCTGTTCCAGATCTTGGTATGTCTCCACACCTGACGGCCATGTTGGCTGGTGGAGGCCAGCTTTTAGGTGCTGGTAGTAGCACAGGAGACACTGGCTTCAGTTTTTCTCAGGACTCAGGTGTGTGTAAATAAAATTGTATACTTGCACAACCGTTCAAAATAAGTCTCTTATGGTCACCAAGACTGCATTTATTTGAATAAATATACAGTAAAAATGTGAAATACCATGATACTTAGAATTTGTTTAATATTATAAATGTCTTTTCAGTTGCTTTTGATCAATTTATTGCTTGCTTGCTGAATAAAAGTAATAATTAAAAGTAAAAAAAAAACTCCTTTATTGTTACCTAAAGTGTTTTGTTTTGTAACTGTCAGGTACAGATATCATGTTGCTGGATAACTGTTCTGAGGAAGCAGAGAGCTCACACTACAGTGCTTTATTCAACAAGCGCAAGAGTTCAGTAATGTTTGAGGACCAGGTGGAACAGCAGTCTAAAGGTATAGTCAACTCCCTCTCGTAAATAAGTGATTAAAAGGTCAGAATTTCACAAAGCTCCACTGCACCTGAAAGCCAACTTAAAGAAGTTAGTTCACCCAAAAATGAGAATTCTGTCATTAATTACTCACCCTCATGTTGTTCCACACCCGTAAGACCTTCGTTCATCTTTGGAACACAAATTAAGATATTTTTGATGAAATCCGTAAGGTATATAACTCGTCCATAGACAGCAATTTAACCGAAACTTTCAAGGTCCAGAAAGGTACTAAAGACATTGTTAAAATAGTCAGCATGACTGCAGTGGTTCAACCTTAATTTTATGAAGCGACAAGAATCCTTTTTGTGTGCAAAAACAAAACAAAAATAATGACTTTATTCAACAATCTCTTCTCTTCCCTGTCATTTTCCTTACGCAGTTGTCGCAGTAAGCACAGTGAAAGCTTTTGTGTTTACGTCCGAATGCCAGCTTAGTAAAGCTGATCACATGAGCAGCACGACGCATTCGTGTGATGCTGACGCAGGAGCCGGCCAATAATGAGTCGGCGTTCTGACGTAGAACCTGAAAGCGCTGGACGTTAACAATGAATGAGAATGACACAGAAGAGAAGATATTGTTGAATAAAATTATTTTTCTTTCGATTTTGTGCACAAAAAAAGTATTCTCGTCGCTTCATAAAATTAAAGTTGAACCACTGCAGTCATGTTGACCGTTTTAACAATGTCTTTAGTACCTTTCTGGACCTTGAAAGTGTTGGTTAAATTGCTATCTGTGGACGAGAATATACCTCTCGGATTTCATCAAAAATATCTTAATCTTTGTTCTGAAGATTAACGGGTCTTACGGGTGTTGAACAACATGAGGGTGAGTAATTAATGACAGAATTTTCATTTTTTGGTGAACTAACCCTTTAAAGTTATTGAAGTAAAATGGGTTGCAAATGTTTTTTTCCAGGTTTGATACAAGCTAAGCTCAGTCGACAGCATTTGTAGCATACAGTGTTGGGGAAAGTTACTTTTAAAAGTAATCCTTGACAATATTGTTAATTCCTAAAAAATTAACGAATTTCATCATTTACACAGCGCACACAACACCTGTGCACTTACTCCCGATTCTCTCAATATGGGGTCAGAAGAGTTGTCAGTCAATAAATTGGAGAACAAAGTAACTTGTTACTTATTTAAAAAAGTAACTCAGATTGTTGCGAATTTAAAAGTAATGCATTTTGTTTAAAAAAGTAATCTGATTATGTAACTCACATTACTTGTAATGCGTTACCCCCAACACTGATGTTGATTACCATGACAAATACATTTCTATTTGTTCCTCTTTTCTTTAAAAAAAGGAAAATTCTGGATTACAGTGAAACGGTTACAATGGAAGTAAATGAGGCCAATTCGTAAATGTTAAAATAACCACTGTTTCAATAGTACAGCCACAAGACGTAGATAATATGTGTGTTAACATGATTTTAGTGTGAACAAAATAGCTTACTAAGTTTTCTGTGTAAATTGTGTCCAATTTTACATCAACACCATAAACCCTAAAACGCAAACCCTTTTCCTGTCCTATTTCTCATTGCTGCTATCAAATAAAAGACCCAAAAACATAATTTTACACACATGTACATCTCCTGCAGTTGTAATTTGATAATGTAGTCATTACTTATTTCTAATTCTGTATTTCCTTTGTTTTCCAGCTGGTGAGGATCAGTCTCAGCACCTGGTGAAGGCGGAGATACACCAGGTGATTGACAGCTTTGCGTCCAGTATGGCAAAAGCCATAGAGAGCGATGCCAAACTTCTGCTGTTCGGTACGGAGTCTCTGACTGACAACATTTCATCGGTTCAGCCCGCACAGAGGGGCTCACGCTACCCAGATGGCCAGAGGATCCGTCTGGAGAGCATCGATGAGGGAATCGTTAAAGATGAAAAGGGTGAAGATGATGAGGATGAAATCGAGGAAATATGTGCATAAATTTATCTCTGTATGGTTGATATCTGATGCTCTCAGTGAAGCACATATTCTGACTGTATTTTGGAGGCCAAAAATCTCCAAGGTTCATGACTATCATTAATTCCACAAAGACGTCATGATATTCATTGTAAACTCCTAGTAAAAGCTCAAAACAGGTCCGTTTAAGCTCTTTAAGGAAAAGAGCTCTCTTGGAAATCAGTTTCTTTTCAAAACAATTTTTAAAAAAAAAATGTATATAATATATACTGTAGGGCAGACTGGGGCTGGTTGTCACACTTTTTGCATCAGTGAATATTTCTCAGAATAGGTTTATTTCTGAAGTTCATTTTCTGTTTAGAAACAAGTCTTTCGACAAAAAAAGCATTTTCACTATTAGTACCCAGGAAAAAAATCTGGACATATTATCACACTACATGTGGTAAGTTGTCACAATGAGATCCTGCCATTAAATAGCATATTATATATAGCATTTTTAAACTGTTAAACAGTTATGAAGTGCAAAGTAATTAATGGAACAACAAAAATTCAAAACTTGACAAACAAATACCAAACCATTATTTTGGCCAACAGAAAATTACATTAATAAAATTGTGACCTGACATTTTTGAAAAAAAAAAAAAAAAAAAAGTCCTAAAAACAGTTCAACATTTAGGTTGAAAATATTTTCTTTTAATATTTACCTAAAATTTTAGATAGAGAGAGAATTCACGAAAAAATTTTAATTTGAAAGCTTTGAACAAGGTGTTTAAAACCAGCGAAGGTAAACGGGCATTTATGCAACTAGATGTCTGACTCAAACCCCTATAGTTACTGAGATGCATATCTCCTTTAACTCTAGTGACCTCATTATTCAATATAAATGAGCTGTGTAAAGGTGTTCAGTGTGTAATGTGTTTGTGGAGATGCAGGGGACCCAAAGGAAAAGTAATCTTTTGTGTTCGTGTGTTTAGAAGTTTAAATATTTATCTTTGTCTGCTTTTAAAATATTGCGATGTTGCCAGCACTGCATGTCTGAATACATCCATGAATAATGTTTAGACCTACCAAAATATATATACCACTATCCATTATGAGTGCAAAGTGTTGCTGTTCTCAAGCACTGAGCTTATAACATTGTAAAACTACATTGACAACATTTAGTCTTTTATTCAAGTCCGTGATGCTCACATTAAATATTTCTACAGTAAAAAAAAAAAATGTTGTAAAATATTTGTAATAACAAGTCTTATACTTTAAATACCACAGATTATACAGGTAGGAATTGTTTATGATCTTTTGGAATATAGCTGTCTTTGTGTTGGATTTTAAGGTGTAAACATTTTGTAATTTAGTATTCTTTTTTATAAACATTTAAATTATGAATTACCTATTGTCTTTTATATCATAACTGTCTTTCTGATAATAAACAGCACTTGTATTTCTAAGTGTGTTTTCACAGTGGTCAGTAACCCTTAGAAAAAGAAGTTCATTCAAGAGTGAAATTACAAAATTAAGAGAGTATACTCAGAAATATACTTAAAATTACACAAGTATACTTGACTTATACTGACAGAAAAGTCTACATAATTTTGGCCAATACTCAAGCTTTTGATCTAGATAAGTATAATTAGGTATTCTAAGTATACTTGGCTTGTAGTTGTTCACTCTTTTGATTGAGTATCCCATCACATACTTTTTTCACATTGTTTTACATACTGTCTTACACTTATTGTTATTGATTTATAAAGAAAAAAGATATTCTAGTTCGGAGTGTGAATTTTTGTGCAGTATACTGGTAGTGTATATAGGAATTTACTTCAATTACAGTTAAAAGTATATTTCAAGTATAAAAATCAATAGCTATGAAACTTAGTAGTATACTTAAAGTGCAAAAATAATATATAAACAGTAAACTATAAGTATGAAAATGAAAATTTGATGTTTATCTGCTTACCCCCAGGGCATCCAAGATGTAAGTGACTTTGTTTCTTCAGTAGAACACAGATTATGATTTTTAACTCCAACCGTTGCAGTCTATCAGTCATATAATGCATGTCAATAGGAACTCCATCTATAAGAGTCAAAAAAAACACACACAAACAAATCCAAATTAAACCCTGTGGCTCGTGACGACACATTGATGTCCCAAGACATGAAATGATCGGTTTGTGCGAGAAACCAAACGATATTTCTATCATTTTTTACCTCTAAATCTTGCGCTTTGCTTCAATGAGCGCGAGACATCACTTCCGTTGTCAGAGCACGTTCAGACCTCACTAACCGGATGTGGAGGGCAGTTGGACATAGTGGTGTTTTAGTGGTAAAAAATTATATAAATACTGTTCGGTTACCGATCGTTTTGTTACTTAGGACATCAGTGTGTCGTCACGAGCCTCAGGGTTTAATTTGGATTTGTCTGAGTGTGTTTTTTTTACTCTTATAGACTAATTTCCCACTGACAAGCATTATACGACTGACAGACCACAACGGTTGGAGTTAAAAATCATCATTTGTGTTCTACTGAAGAAACAAAGTCACCTACATCTTGGATGTCCTATGGGTAAGCAGATAAACATCAAATTTTCATTTTTGGGTGAACTATCCCTTTAAGTTCACCTAAAGAAAACTTACAAGTACTGTATACTTGCAGTATAAATCTACTAAACTAAGGCTGCCTGCATTCCACTCCAATTTTAGATACACACTCGTGAACTTCCATAAGCACTTCCCCTCGGGGGAATCCCAGCCGCCATTTTAAAGTGCGTTCCACTTCGTGTATATATATTGTGTATGTATATATTTTTATATATAGCTTATGGTCATAAGCTGGTCCAGGACCAGCATGGACCAACATAGGACCAGCTCAAACCAGCATACCAGCTTCAAAACCTACCATATACAGCATGCTGTTTTTTTCAACAGGGTTGAGAATTAATCGCACAATAGTCTATAAAATATGAATTATGTTGAGATTCAATCGCATAATACTTGTAATACTATTGATATTTTGTGTCATTTTATTTTTCTCCAACAGCTCATATAGGCTATCTATATTTTTTTATATATTTTCTCCAACAACTTATAAGCATATAGAATGGTGCATAAAACAAATTCATAAGTAGAAAAGGGGTTTAAATAATAAATCAGCTCCATAGTGAATTCCAAGTGATCAAGGGCTTAGTGCTTTTCATTTAAACCTTAGTCAGTAGTGTGCACTCGTGCAATGTAAGCAATGACGCACATCAGAGTCCACGAGACTGAGGGAAGTTAGCGAGTGAAGGGCATAAAAAATTGGAGTGGAACGCAGAGAGCATGCTTCAAAGTGCTTTTATAAACTAAAAATGTGCTACAAGTATTTAACTAGTAAACTATCAATATTAGTTGTGTATAGGGTGACCACCATCAAACAAACCAAATGTGGGACGATTAATAAGTTTGTGTGGGACAATGTGGGACATGTTTCCAACACTAAAACATAACCTGAAGCTGTTATATAATGTCTATCTAACTTAATAACAACATTTTTATTCTGTCTTTTAGCTGATAAAAATACTTTGTTCTTTAGTCCCTTCCAGAAAACACCATTATGTCACAATGTAACATAACATGTCTTTATTTTACATGTCATTTAAATTCAACATCACTGACCATAAAGACAGCAGGCATCATGCAGATAACTATTTTTAATAAGGTGACCAGATTTCTGAAATGAAAACTGGGGACATTTCCTTTTTTAGGTGAACAAAAATCTCATTTGTTAAGGGACAATACATTTTTTTATGTTTTTGTTTTTAATTGTTGTGGGTTCCTTATATGAAATATCTTATCTTATAATCTTATAAACGTTATCTTATAAGCTATTATTACATGAACAATTATGATTTAGTTTTATTATTAGGATTTTTGCTCTGGTTTAAATACAACCAACACGATTAATAGTAACCACTGTAAAAGCAGTTCTAAACAATACTGTTATAGCCTAACATTCGTGTGACTTTACAAAAACATATTACATTTCAAAAATAAAGCATAAATAGGCCTATAAGAAGATACATATTTAACAAATATGTTTTAACATTATTGAATTTAATATTTTAATTTTCACATGCTATAGGCTACAGAAATTAGGCTACAACTGTTTTAACTTTTAACCAATTTTAACTATTATTTTGCATTTTAGACTTATTTTAAGCACAAAGTATGTGTATTATTTCATTTTATTTTTTATTTATTCATATCTGAGTTTACCTTCACCACGTAGTTAAGACGTGTGTGTGGAAATTGCTGCGTTAATGCGGAACTTTTGTGTACGTTTAAAATTGTGCAAAACAATCTCGCACCCTGTTGAGGCCCTGTTATAAAACATACAAACAGTTTGAATAGGTAGTAGCCTATGTTACTAACCTCGAAACTGATAACGATGTTTATTTTGATATTTGACGATAATGGCGCTTTGCTTTGCTCTGGTCCAGATCCAGATTACGTTCCTCATGAAGTAGCGGCGCGTGCGCGACCAAGTGTAGCTGCACAGCCCCCTCTGTTGGAGAACATGATCACTACACAATTGCTCCAGGCTGCTGTATGCTCGTCGGAACAGACTGATGAAAATGCGGGACATTTTCTCAATATGCGACGTGCGGGACAAGGATTTAAAATGCTGTGCGGTACAACGCAAAGCGGGACGGGTGGTCACCCTAGTTGTGTACTCAGTTTATTATTGTTACACTTAAATGTATACTTTTACACTAAAAAGTGGGCCAACTTAGTCCCAACTAGTATTGAAATAGTACACTTACAAGTATACTACTAGTCAGGCACGTGCACAGGTAGGGCTCAACCTGTGCAGAGCACATGCCCTTTTTGTCCTTACACTCCGAAGTGCCCTTTTTTTGGGAGGTGTTTTATTTAATTTATTTATTTTCTTGAATAAATAATGGTATTGGTCACCCTTTACGTCTGTATGTCTGATTTACAAATATATTTAGCCTAATAAAGGTATTAAAAAGAGCTTGTGACAAAATCATTTTGGATCCGCTCAAACTAACTGTCAGTCATACCTCTTAACTCCGCCCCCTGAGTGCCCCCTTCCACAGCAGAGCAGCTGAACGTCATGCAACGGTAAATAAATATCATCTTGTTGTTTGAATAAGTAGGCTACAACGTTGTCTTTACGAAAGAAATATTGGTATGTCTATAAAGTTTCACATTTTATGCATTTGAGGCCTGAGACCGGTGGCAGAGAGATAGGGAGGGGAATTGTTTTGTTTTGTTTTTTGCCGCACCAAAAATATTCTCGTCGCTTTATAATATTAATATTGAACCACTGTACTCACATGAACTGATTTAAATATGTTTTTAGTACCTTTATGGATCTTGAGAGAGGAAATGTCATTGCTCCCTAGGCAGGCCTCACGGAGCCATCGGATTTCAACAAAAATATCTCAATTTGCGCTCCGAAGATTAACGAAGGTCTTACGGGTGTGCAACGGCATGAGGGTAAGTAATAAATGACAGAATTTTCATTTTTTGTGTGAACTAACCCTTGAAAGGTGCTACAGAGGATGTTTTAGACGATTGAGAATCCAAAGACTGTTAGTGAGTTTTTGAAATGAGCGCATTCGTAAGAACAACCCCCCTCCTTCACAGCTCATTTCGAGGGAACGCCTCCCAAAACTTGTGCACGAGTATTGGAACACGAGTGTTTGTTTACCACCGGCTTTCGCTGTGTCGTGTTAGTGGATTCATTATGTCGGACTCACCGCTGGTAACTCATAATCTGCAGTTGTTATTCCTGTCTCCTGACAAAAACATTGCATGCGGCGCCTGTGGAGTGTGGAAAGTTACTGGAGCGCGCAGCCGCACTCGTCTCTCACAAGGAACGTCACGGCAGTGATTGACAAGTCAGAGGGCCAATCGTTTACGCGATGATCGCGTAAACGATTGGCTGATGTTTCTAAGGCCCTACCTCGTTGCCAGATGATGTATATTAATATTATTCCTTTCAGTTCACCTAATAAATATTTTTTTATCAGTTAGTAAAGACAGTTTCAAGTAATATTGCAAAAATGTATAAAACAAAACATCCTCTTTAGCACCTTTAAGGTAGAAACAATGTGTTTCCAACTGAAGATTATAGTCTTATTTTTATCTTTTTTTTTTTTTATCAGTTTGACATGAAAAGCAAAAACTGCATGTGGATTCTTGAGACACTAAAACCATCAACATGATGTCTAAAACAGGTAATTAATACCACAACAAACATAATAAGTGCATTTGTGGTTCTGAGTGGTGTCTTTAGACAGAGTTTGATTTGCATAATAAATGAAGTCAGTTATTCCCTCGTTTCATCTAAGACAATTATCTGTTCATCTGCCTTTATCTGATCAGCTAGATTTTCCTCATGTGAATCAACATAAGAGGAACTCGGTTTCAAATCCCTCCAGCACCAACTTGAGTGAGAGCCATGATCTCTCTGGATACTCTGAGATATCAGTTCATTAAACATTAAATTACTAATAGATAACTTGTATTTTAGACACAATAGTCTATTACGAGTTACTTTGGCTATTTTTGTTTAACCAGTGAAAGTAGTACCAAACAAAGCCACTCTGAGAAACAGTAATGAATGAATGGAATGAATCAATTTTTAAGCCAATCGGTTGGGTGAATGATTCAACAGTTATTCCTCTTGTTTCACCAAGTCTATCCATCCAAGACAACTATCTGTTCATCCATCTGCTGGAGATTTCTCATGCGAATCAATATAAGAGGAGCTTAGTTTCAAATCCCTTTTCTGTCCTACCCAAATGAGAGCCATGATCTATGGCTGCTCTGAGCTCTGTTATCTGACCGCTCTCTCTGCCCGTCACGTCAGCAAAGTACAAGTGCAAGTGATATTGATTTATAGAACAGTTCAATAAACAATAAATCAATACTGAGTAACTTACATTTTCGTCACAATATTGCCAGTTACTTTGTCTATTTTTACTCAGCCAAAGAAAATGGTTACAGCCACAGCAGAATTGGTGTGTTCACATCATGCCACTGAATTCTGTGATCCATCAAATTACGTGACTTCATATGTATAGGCTCTGTAGTGATGGTAGGACTTCTGTAACCATTTAAAAAGTGAATATGCTTATGTTTTAAAAATTCTGTAGTGTATTCCAGCCTAAAGTAGTAGATGGGTCTAATCGATCTTGAACTAATCGCTGAGAATCTCATCCCATAAACTCAAATGGGGGACTCTCACTATATTGGCACATTACACGATACTACCCTGTGTTTGCATTAAAAACCCACCTGACTATAGAAATGATCAAAGTTCACACAGAAAATACTCTGGGGTGTTTGACTTCAGGGATATCTGAACATTTAGTGCTTGTATCTCTCAGTGTTTCCTCAGTAATTGAACATTTGCAGTGTTTGATGTACGCTTGTCTGCTGAAGTTACTGAGGCAAGGCTGACATAACAAGCTTTTTCTTTCTCAAAGATACACTCCAGAACGCTCTGCCTCCTGAATGTGTGCCTGTGAAAAGGTTTCCCTTTGAAGAACTCTCCTAGGAAAGGAAAAATCCAATGTGTTTTTCACCGATAATGATTTATATGGATTCATTTTCCTTCTGGCAGCTTACCTTGCCTTTGTAATCTTCTAAAACTCCTGTAAACTCAAAAATACCCACATATAAACACTGATGAGACAAAATAATAGCAGAGTTTTGAGGTAGTTTGGAGTTCATAACTTGTTGAGGACAGTGTGCTTTTGTTTTTTAGTGATCATGATAAGGTGCATGATAACATTTCAGCTGTCAGTCTGATATATATTTTTTTGTTTGTGTAAACTTTTTATAAACTCTATTCAAGTACAGCTTACCTTTAAAGAGACAGTGACTTTTAAAGGGACCGGAACGTTTTGTCCTAACACACGTCTGTTGTTTTGATCTGGTGCTGAAATGCTTCTTGGTTGACAGCTATAAAAATGACCAGTTAAGTTCATATTGTCAGTATTTTTCAAAAAAAAAAAAAAAGCGTCACAGATTAATGGATGATTGGACTTGCACACATATGCAATTCAAGACTGAAAAATGCAACAATCGCCTCGTTTAATTGGAACAGATGGTGGAACAGATATTTGTTTCTCTTTTTTATTTTGTATCACCCCTGACCCCTAATATAAGACTATATAACATCTGTGGAGTTCAGGAGGATACATATTTGATAGGTCAAATACTTTAATTTAACATAACATTTACTAGCAGTAGTGTTATTTTTAGCTATTTTTTTCAAGTGCCTCTTTGAAGATGAAAATTTACATCTCTTTAAATGATTCTTCGTTCCTTTTTTCTCATTTGAATGAATTATTCTAATCTGTTGTTACATTTTAAAAGTCTTTACTGTCACTTTTGATTGATTTAATGCATCCTTGCTGAAAAAAAAAAAAAATTTTCCTTAAATTCTTCTAAAAAAAAATAAAAATAAAAATTCTTACTGACCCCAAACTTTTGAACAGTAGTGTAAAATGTTACAAAAGCTTTGTATTTTAGATAAATGCTGTTCTTTTGAACTTTCTATTCATCAAGGAATCCTGAAAAAAGTATACAACTGTTTTTAACATTGATAATAATAATAAATGTTTATTGAGCAGCAAATCATCATATTAAAATGATTTCTGAAGGATCATGACACTGAAGACTGGAGAAATGATGCTGAAAATTCAGCTTTTCCAACACAGAAATAAATTACATTTTATATTATATTCCAATAGAAAAGGTTTTTTTATTTTTTTTATTGTAATAATATTTCACAATATTACTGTTTTTACTATATTTTTAATTAAATAAATGCAATCTTGGTGAGCAGACAAAACTTCTTTTAAAAATATTAAAAATCTTAACGATCCCAAACTTTTGAACGGTAGTGTATTTGTTTTTAAAGTCAACATGAAATCATAATCAACCATATTTACATACTCAATCATGGTATTATTGTGCAAGACACATCAGTGCATATTATTCTAAAGACAAAAAAAAAGACTTTGTTGTTGCCAGCAGCATGGACATTCCGCTAAATCGCTGTTTGTAGCCTATAGACAGATGGAAAAATAGTATTTTAAATTGATTATACACTCTAAAAAAATGCTGGGTTAAAAACAACCCAAGTTGGGTTGAAAATGGACAAACCCAACGGTTGGGTTAAATGTTTGCCCAACCTGCTGGGTAGTTTTATTTAAACCAACCATTATTTAAAAATTGCTATATGGCTAGCTTAAGATAAACCCAAAATAGTTGGGAAATTAAAAAACAGATGCAGTTAGAGACGACAATAATAGACAAAAGGTGAATGTTTATTAATAAGCTTTAATAGTTTATTAATATAAATTTATTAATAAGCAATTTAATAAATGTTTATTGTTTAATAGTTATTCATTGAACACAGTGCCGGCCCTAGTCTCTTTGGCGCCCTAGGCAAGATTTTTTTGGCGCCCCCTTATATTGCGATTTATCCAAAGGGGCGAATCTAGAATATTATTTATAGGGTGGCAAAGGGGTGGCATGAGGTCTATGAGGGGTGGCAATACCAAAGCAAGCACTCATGCATAATTTTTGAAGATTTATAGCCTTACATACACAATTTTGTTCACAAACATTGCATTACCAGAAAGTATCCATATACTGTTTAAAATTATTAAATAAAAAAATTTCAATATCCATCTTGTCACCAAGTAAATAAACTATACGAAAAACTTCTAAATGAGTCAGAACTTGTATCACTAAAGGAGATGAGCAGTTTTATCAATATTACACAGGCTACTTCAATGGTATAAATCACATTGTAGTCCAAGAGCAACAGAACAATTTTTGAGTTTCTGTCATTAACAAAGGTGGGAATGTCTGTGTGTGTTCACCCAGAACATCCTATCAACTACATACTCTAGCAACACCCCAGCAACTGCATAGTAAGAGCCTAGCAACCACCCAGAATCTCCTAGCAACACTTTAGCAATCATCCAGAACATATATTCTGGACTAACTGACCAAAGTTCATACATTTTTTAAACAAGACTTGAAGTTGGGTTTATGACAAGCCAACCTAAATTTGTCCTTCAAACTTTTCAGTCTCTATTGTTTTTCTTGATTGCTAATGTACAATTCATGAAACAATTCAACTAGGGCTGCACGATTAATCGCATGCTATTCTCACGCGCATTTCGTCAGTAAAGCCGGTTCCCTGATTACCGCTAAATCACCATCACCTGCTTTCAAATGAAGCGGTATTTAATAGACAGAGCCGTGGATCACGGACAAGCCACGCAATATCGCGTTCATTATCGCAGGCGATTCATCTGCGATATGAACGCGATATTGCGTGGCTTTTCAGTGATCTACGGCTCTGTCTATTAAATACCGCTTCATTTGAAAGCAGGTGATGGTGATTTAGCGGTAATCAGGGAACCGGCTTTACTGACGAAATGCGCGTGAGAATAGCATGCGATTAATCGTGCAGCCCTAAATTCAACATTTTCTCACAGCAAAATACAATATCAAAACTATACACCAACTTGCACAAACTTCAAATGTCCAGGTCAAAATAAAATGTTCTAGTCAAAAACTTATTCTTGTCTGACAAAATCAAACTTTGGCATCAGATGACACACAAAACATAACAAATACACAGACTACTGCACTGCCCAGTGAACACTAGTGAGATCAATTCATATAACACTGTAACAAAAATACCTCTTTTTCATTTTACTATTATAAATTGAGCAGTAGATGAAAAGCATGAGAAAAATAAGTATGAACTTGGTATGCACCAAATTACAGTAAACTGTCAATTGCAGTAAAAGTAAATTCAGCATCCTCTGCACATTTGGCTAAATTTCATTACAGTATACAGTACTATAGTAGTGTATTGGTCTTCTGACACAAGACTATATCCCTAGGCAATCATTTCTCAGCGCTGCAAAAAATACAGTACATATATAACAAATGGTTACAAAGAAAGTTGACAATCACAACGTGAAATTTCCCTCATCTAAAGTAGCCTACATGGTACTGTTTTAAGTTTAAAACCCCTGTAAATTATTCTTTCAGCTCTCTGTCAGATTTTGACTGGTGTGTGTCATCAGTTTTAATACCTAATATTTTCATTGTTAAATGTTTTGAGAAATGTCTCTTTGTTTTGATAAATTAACGAATGGTTTGGGAAACTGGACCAACTGAATCACTTATAATGTGTTAGCAATCGAGAAAAACTAAAATACGTTTAGATTCTTACCCCATCTCTGCTATTAGTTTCTGTGATCGGATCATCGGGATCTCAGTATTGATTTCATGTTATTGGTTCGTCGGATGGCAAAAATAGGCTACCTTTATCCATGATGAAAGTGGAGCGGGCGGTCGCTGAATCAGCTCGCCAAAAAATTACGAAAATTAATCTCAGACATATTCGGATGGGACTACATTTCTCACAGGACTTCCGAGTTAGCCGGGAAGCAGTAATTTCCGATTCACGTACAAATATGGAAAAAAAATCGTAAGTTAACTTGGCTGCGCTGTGTTTTTGACTCTCAATGAATCGGTTCATAAGAGTCATTTGTTAATGAATCACACTAGGCGCGCTGCGTGCAACCATCATGCACAGTTTACTGAAAGACGTGCTTTCTTGCCATTACTTTGCGTTACGCAATTTATTTAGTCATCATATTGAAGTGCCGCTCCTGAAAAGCAGTACTTGAAACACTGCTTATTTTATTCTGTGATAATTTTGTGATAACCCCGGTAGATCCTCCCCTGTCCACGCATCCAGCCTCTTTGGCGCCCCTAGCGAGATTGCGCCATTAGCATTTGCCTATACTGCCTATATAACGGGCCGGCTGTGATTGAACATTAATAAATGTTCATTTCCAACATACTTTGGGTTCATTTTAATTAAGCAATACAGTAATTTTTAAACAATAGTTGAGTTAAATAAAACTACCCAGGAGGTTGGGCATAATTTAACCCTACCGCTGGGTTAAAACAACCCAATTGCTGGGTTTGTCCATTTTCAACCCAACTTGGGTTGTTTTTAACCCAGCATTTTTTAGAATGTATGATTTTAAATACATTTGAGACACAATTTTACATTATGACTTCATAATAGTTTTTCAGCTTCCACTTCACATAAGAAGAACCTCAGAAAAAGACCCATTGTCCGTAAACGGTAAATTCTATTCATAAATAGAAACAAATGCAATGTTTTTGTCGCCAAAAGTGAGCTAAAATTTACCTTATCTTTGACCACAAGGTGTCTACAATCAACTACAGCTAGTCTCGCCAGTCTGTTGTTGGTTTTCTGCTCAACATATTCCCCAAAGAGTGCTTGAGTAGATTTCGCACACTGTGGGACTGGCAGATATTAGTTACAGTCATTTTTGAGGTGATAAGCGAGGCAGACACCATGATGAATTGAGATTTTAATTCGGACAGACAGCAAAATGCAGTGAACGGCCTGAGGCAAACAGAAGATGGCGCCACTGTCGCACTGTTCCTGGATCAGCTGAGCCAGTCAAATGAGCGACACCGCCAAGAGGCTCAACTCTGCGAGCTTCATTAAGCTGTCGCAAAAGAGGAGAGCACAAGTCGTTCTTTAAACTCCACAGAGCCATGATGAGCATTGTGGAAGTCAATATTTTGAAGGCCTACTCATTAGATTTGTCTTCATGGCTTTCTAATGAACTCAGCAGGGATTTTAGTAGCCTGAGGAGCTTTCATTGGCTTATTTTGGAAATGACTGATTAAATAATTTCCCAAATAAGCAATGACAAGATCCTTATAGGCTACCATTTTTTTGGCATAACATTTATGCAAAACTATTCTATGCCTTGTCTACAATGTTAAGAAAAGTTTCCCACTTTTTTGCCATGTTCTTTCCCTGATGTTTCACCATCTTCTGACTCACAGAAAATAGCTCGAGCTTCCCACATAGTGCTGTGGAAAGCAGAGGGAGCAAATTAGATGGCTATTTCAGTCTTCTGTAGCCTGGAAAGGTGATATCTTCTGCATCCATCTTTCTGAGCAGGTGAAAAATTAATTAGGGATACGTACCTGGTGTTGCTGGAAGCAAATGGAACAATGCATAAGTCATCAGGACAGATTGCTGCCTGTCACCTGCACAAAAAGTCACAGCGATAGGCTCATTAATGGCATTTATAGATTTGCCAGGGGAAAATGCCACAGTGTGTGAGGCTGACAGTCTGGACATGTGTTCCCACACACTTGTCTCGAACTGTCTGTTGTTTTTCTGTACCTCACTCGCTCACCAGCAGAGGTGGATTGTATTTATCGTCCCTCATCCACATCCTCTGCCAAAATAACAGGATACTTGTTATCACATCTAAAAAAAATTTGCACAAATAAATATGATGCACATACAATTATGCTGCATTTAAGTTTTAATATATATTTATATATACAATTTATATATTTATTGTATAATAATTTCCCCAAAACTTGCATTAAAACTATATATTCTTATATAGTAAACACAGATCAGGCATAGCATTATGAGCACTGATAGGTGAAGTGAATAACACTGATTATCTCTTCATCACGACACCTGTTAGTGGGTGTGATATATTAGGCAGCTAGTGAAGATTTTGTCCTCGAAGTTGATGTGTTAGAAGCTAGGAACAATGGTCAAGCATAAGGATTTGAGCGAGTTTGACAAGGGCCAAACTGTGATGACTAGACAACTGGGTCAGAGCCTCTCCAAAACTGCAGCTCTTGTGGGGTGTTCCCGGTCTGCAGTGGTCAGTATCTATCAAAAGTGGTCCAAGGAAGGAACAGTGGTGAATCGGCGACAGGGTCATGGGTGGCCAAGGCTCGTTGATGCACGTGGGGAGCGAAGGCTGGTCCGATCCAACATACAAGCTACTGTAGCTCAAATTGCTCAAGAAGTTAATGCTGGTTCTGATGGAAAGTGCATCACAGTTTGTTGCGTATGGAGCTACATAGCTGCAGATCAGTCAGGGTGCCCATGCTGACCCCTGTCCGCCAACACGTGAGCATCAGAACTGGACTACGGAGCAATGGAAGAAGGAGGCCTGGTCTGATGAATCATTTCTTTTACATCACGTGGATGGCCGGATGCGTGTGCTTACCTGGGGAACACATGGCACCAGGATGCACTATGGGAAGGCGCCAAGCCGGCAGTGTGATGCTTTGGGCAATGTTCTGTTGGGAAACCTTGGGTCCTGCCATCCATGTGGATGTTACTTTGACACGTACCATCTACTTAAGCACTGATGCAGACCATGTACACCCTTTCAGGAATGGTTTGAGGAGCACAACAACGAGTTTGAGGTGTTGACTTGGCCTCCAAATTCCCCAGATCTCAATCCAATCGAGCATCTGTGGGATGTACTTAAACAAGTCGGATCCATGGAGGCTCCACCTCGCAACTTACAGGACTTAAAGGATCTGCTGCTAACATCTTGGTGTCAGATACCACAGCACACCTTCAGGGGTCTAGTGAAGTCCATGCCTCATAGGTCAGGGCTGTTTTGGCAGCAAAAGTGGGACCAACACATTATTAATAAGGTAGTCATATAATTATGTCTGATCAGTGTATTTTTATATTATATGAAAAGATTATTATATAATATGTCTATTTATATTTATGTATTTATATTCAATTCTTTTTTTATGTAGTGAAAAGTAATAAACAGTCAGGCAGTCACTATTCTGGTTGGTAATTGTTAAAAAGGTAAACCATAAACCATAGGGCCAGTATGGGAAATGTGCAAAGTGCGCTTTTTTTTTTTTTCCTTTGCAGGAGTCTTACATAAATCTCTTAACACAAAATGGATGTTTCTCTGTAGGAATGGGTCGCTGCAGCATTACCAAAAACTCCCAGAGTGCCTGAACCTATCGCTCTCCACCAGAGAACAGGGCTGTGAGTAATGGCTGTAGTGGGTCGCATCCTGTCCTCCATATTCATGAGCACATCCTCTTTTTACTGTGCTTCCTCTGGAATGTCATTTGTAACCTATTTTCAACACTGATAATAACAATAATAAATGTTGCTTGAGAAGCAAATCAGCATATTATGATTTCTGAAGGATCATGTGACACTGAAGACTGGAATAATGATGCTGAATATTCAGATTTGTCATCAATGGAATAAATTACATTTTAAAATATATTCAAAAAACCATTTTAAATTGTAATAACATTGCACAATATAATGTTAATATATAAATGCAAACCTGGTGAGCATAAGAGACTTCTTCCAAAAACATAAAAAAAAATTTACTGACCCCATACTTGTGAATGATAGTGCAGGAAAATGTATGCAGACACTCCTTTCAAATGAACAGCTTTGCTATTCCAGTATTTTCGGTGAAAACAAATCAAAACACTACACCAATAATGTATATTTACATACAGTAAAGATGTCACAGACCACTGCAGAATCGACAGAGCTGTTGGATTTCCTCATTCAGAATTTCATTTTCCTTTCATCCTCCTTAATTCTGTTTCAGAGCTCGCTTCTGCTGTCTATTTTGGGAGCCCATTTCTGAAGGTTTCAGGAGATTAGAGCTGTGAGGCTGGAAGCTCACAACAGCTCAACAGCTCGTCTGTGCATGACCACATACAGCTCACCAGAGACCACACATTTCTGCATGCCCAGACCCTCTGTCTGTCCACACACACACACTTTCTGTTTTCTGGAATGTTTACAATAAAAGTTCTTTATTTGCACCAATGGTTCCATGAATAACCTTTAACATCCATGGAAACTTTCTATTCCCCAAAATGTTCTTTATAGTGGAAAAAAATGTCTGTACACTGTTCGCTGAAAGGTTCTTCGTGGAACCATGGTTCTTCTATGGCATCACTGCAAAACTCCCTTTTGGAACCTTTATTTCAAGAGTGCTGAGGTTCTAGACAAGTTTCGGTTGCACTGCTAGTTTCAATAATTGATAAATGTTCCTGTGGTGTGACAAATGAGCATTTAAAGCGGAACTCAGTAAGATTTGCGAAGCTCCCCCTACAGGTTCCTGCAGTGAATCACACTGTCGTAAATACTCCAAGCACAGCTCTGGACTACAGCGACTACAACGTTCACCAGCGCAGTAGTTTTGCAAATACAGTGCAAGAAATCTCAATGGAGGTGGGTAATTTTCAAAATTGCCTTATAAAGTCATAATATATACATTGTTTTTGAATTACCGTAAAGCATTTTGTCACTCTCGCGTGAACGTGAACATGAGGCGGGATTGTGTCGGGTCGGCGAAGCTCAACCCATTTCACCTTATTTATAGCCTACATTTAAGATGTGTTTTTTAGCATGCAAGAAGATCTCGGATCAAATCATGCAATAATATCTGTTACGTACTCCCAGTTTTGTGTACCTTGTGTTTTTGTTATTTAGGCTTTTAGGTTGTATTCTGCCCTATAGACCAATTTGGTGTTTGCAAACAGCGATGGCGTTTTTTGTGGGCGGAGCCTAGCTGGTTGCAGAAAATGACAGTTGAGCAGTAGCAGTCTATGGAAGCCACGAAATAAAAGAATAAAAAAAAGTTAATTTCGAGTTTATGTCTCACAATTCTGACTTTTATTTCTCGCAAACCTGAGTTTATATCTCACATTTGTTACAATGAAAAACAGAATTGTGAGATATAGCCTACTCGTTATCCTGTCTTTTCTGAATTGCAATTTATCCCGCAATTCTGACTTTTTTTCCCCTCAGAATTGTGAAATAAACTCACAATTGCGAGTTATAATGGCCGAACTGGGAGTCATAAACACGCAAATCCAAGAAAAAAAGTCAGAATTGTGAAATAAAAATTTTATAGACTGTTTAAAAGTTATCTGTGTAAAATGTTATAGGTTTAAATATTATTTCATGCTGTAACTGCTATGTATGTGTGTCCTCTGAACTGCATATGTGAATATTATGTAGACTTACTGTTTACATCAAATTCCTGCTTTAATAGTAGACTAATCCTTGCAGGTGTCATCAGTCCAGTCTGTGAAACGTCTCCGTTTAGCTTAAAATGACGTTTTCAACGATGGTTTTCTTTAAAAATGAAGACTATATTTGTTTGCATTCCGATTCCAACATCCAGAGGCACAACAAAAAGTTTTTCTCTTATTCTGTGGATTTTGAACATTTTCCTCCAATCGGTCTTTGTCAGACACGTGATTTTGTTGTGTGTGACGTCACCGCGGCGCCATATTTGTGGTATCCCTGCTGACTGTGAGAATGAAAGAGATTACACGAGTTGAGATAACAAGCAAATAACTCGCAAATATGAAAAAGCACAAGAACAAAGTTAAAATTTCATATCGCGATAAACTCACCAAAGATGCCAGGGACCGTTATTTGGAGAAATTTCCATCCATTCATAACATAGATCTGTACGAACTGACTGCAGTAAGTTGGAGTGCTACTGACCCCGCATTGCTACTTAAATCATCATACTTAAATATTGTTAACTGTCTTGTTTATGGCATAAACGCATAGTGAACAATTTAAAAACTATAAATCCCTCGAAGCTCACAGATATTTCACTAATGGGTGCAGGATTTATTTATGTTCTGAAGGAAGGACTGCGATAACACAGTATAGTAACGATAATGATGATGATTTCGTGTTAACTACCGTATATAACAAGTGCATGATTAAGGATGGTTTAGTGTTATCAGGAAGAATTTTGAACTAATACTACCCTTTTTTTTCATGCATTTTTTTTCTTTATTGCATTAAGTACATAAACCAATGTATAACACTATAAACATTGTTCCAATAAACAAGGCATCATCAGAGATGTATGTAGAATTTAATAGTGTATTTTATTATAGTACATTCTGATATAGTATACCTTTTAGAGCCAAAATAATTTGTAAATTACTGTCCTCCATCTACCTCTGTGTTGTCTGGGTCAATGACATTATGAGTCTTTTTTTTGTCCAAAAGCCTTAATAATAATAAAAACAAAGATATGTCATGCAAGTTAAATATCTGATTTACAGATTGTGTATATTATTAATTATCCTATTAATACTATAAGTGCATATAACATAAATCTACAAATCACCCTGAAAAATTTTATTATACATGCTTTATTGTTCATGCAAGACTGGATAAAGCATCAGCACATTTTTACACTACAATTCTACAAAAGATTCAAACATGCGCAGAGGCACAAAAAAAAAAAAAATTGTAATAACGCCATAAAGGTTCCCAGGTTTGGCAGACCCGTATAGTACATTAACATCATCATCTCCAAAACAAACATCAGACATCCTGTACATATCAAGTCGGTTTACTTCTGCACATGCAGATCACCATCTCCTCCAGCCTCCTGCATCTTCTCAGTGTGAAGATGATCACTCTCTCCAGCCTGATGGACCATAGTGTTAGCTGACTGACTTGGGTAAAGTTGGTTTTATATTCGCACATCCGTATTCAATAGCCTTGTTAATCACACTAAACTGGACATTCAGTGGACATTCACAAGTAAATATGTCATTAAACAATACTTGCCTATTTTGATCGACTGTGAAAAATGTTATAAGTTGACAATCGTTGGTTGTCAATATCATGTCGCTGCTTAAAAATTCGCAAACATTAATTTATTGCATATTTATTGGAAAGTCTCAATTTATCAGAAGTCTGAATGTGCAAATATAAAACCAACTTTACCCAAGTAGCTGACTGGATTGTTTTTCCTTACGTCTGTGTGTGCATCTCAATCAGCTCTGAGCTCTTGAATCAGTATATTGTGTATACAAATTTTGTGACTGAGACCGTCCTGATCAGTGCCCTAACTAATGAACTAGGGAGCTGATTGAGACACAGCCTGTGTTTAATGCTGATGTGGCCTTAATGTAGGGAGGGATGGTGTCCAGTTGGGGTCAGTCTCCATAATCTTTAAGCAGGCTGATCTGCAATGAAATGAAAAGGTCCACAGACCACAGCTGTAAAAAGTAGTCAGAAAATAAGAATCAGTATATGGATACAGAGCAAAAATGTCGTACCTTAAGTATGAAAATGCTGTAGCAAAATTAAGAAAAAAATGTAGACATATTCAAGTAAAGGGATTCAGTTTAAATTGACTTGTTTCATAGCACATACAATCCAAAACAATGCGTTGCTATAACGTTTTCTACTTTAGAAAACAGAAACCTCTAACTTACCTTTGTGAAATGTAGAAAGCAAACATACATGAATGGAGATATCTTGACGAAAGTGATGTCTCACCGCGGCAACCCATGCGATCCGGCGCCTCTGTTATTGCCTCTACATACTCTCCGTACAGCCTTTTTTCAAGTAGGAAACCGACTAAATCTAATCTCGTAGTAAAGTTTTTGACATTTTCTATCGTGGGACAAATTATTGCAGCTTTTCACACAACAAAAGTGTGCCATTTTTACAATGAAAAGTAGCCAAGGAAGAAACAACTCTGCACTGATACAGAGATTGTTTGGATACCTCAGAAATGGCGGCGACACCCATAATGCACTTCGGTTTTCACGAGTGTGACGTCACCTGACAAAGACCGATTGCTACCGCTATTTTTCTGCAACCACTATGCGCGCAGCTGCAAGTGACGTAATTGTGACGTCTGCTCCAAAGAGGCATATTTTTTCCTGTTTCCTGTGCAACATTTTGTAGTCCTTTGTAGTTTTTTTTTTTGACGATGATTATGATTAGTTGCCTGATTGTGTCCAGGTGTGTCTCGTTAGTCTATTACCTGTGTGTGTATGGATTCAAGAGCATAAGGTTTATTAGGGCACGCTTGCACGACAACGATGTATTTAAAACGGAAATGTTTTTCCTTTGTGTTTTTCGCGTACAGACGACAATGTCAAAAACGATCCCCGTTCACTAGGATCCGCAAAAACGTTTAAAAAAGCTGTATGATGCTGCCAGGCCAGTAGTTGGCAATGTCACTTTGTAAAGGAAATTTACGTACCTATAAACTGAACGAGTAATTCGCATGCGCATTACATTTCAAAAATTCATGTTTTTATAGTTTACATGGAAACGATAACGTATCATTTTCAAAAACATGCAATTTGAATCACATTTTCAAGTTTCCATTTTTAAGCCACCAAAATGGCATTGTCCTGTAAACGAAATGCCAAAATGCATAAAAAAAAGTGTTCAGTTTTTGGTTGAAAATGGTGGTGTGTAAACGGACCCTTAGAACAACACAAAAATACAGTCCTAAAAACTGGAAAACAGGAAAACAAGACACAGGAAAAATGAAATGATGCTATTGGAAATTTCCTACTTCCCACCTCTGAAGCTGTCATTACAAGCTCAAATCTTATTAAAGCCAAAATGATATTTAGCGTCCCATTCATTGACCTCCATCACTGCGCTATCTATAGTCAGCTTGCTGACAATTCTGGAATTTCAGTCAAATCCAGGCTATTTTTGCTGTGTATAAAACATACAATATGCTTCAAATAATTATTCATATATGTAAATATGCACTTCTTTAATGATAAGACATGGCGATGTAACAGGTGTGGAAAAAACTAATAAAGAATAGCAGTCACAGCAGCAATCGTTCTCTCCACCATGTTTAAAGTTCATGCTCCTCCCAACTCGGAACTTGGGTATCAAAATTATCCCTGAGCTTCCCAGTGGTAAATACGGCTTGAGAGAGAATTCATGTCCAATTTTTAACTCATAAT
The DNA here is from genome assembly GCF_024489055.1 of Chanodichthys erythropterus. NCBI lineage: Eukaryota > Metazoa > Chordata > Actinopteri > Cypriniformes > Xenocyprididae > Chanodichthys > Chanodichthys erythropterus. The sequence continues at coordinate 7,535,930 of NC_090241.1, read as the reverse complement.
AATAATAGAATGAGCACCAACATTACAGTCACTGAAGGACAAGACATGACAATGAACACAGGAAACACTGAAATCGCATACTCTCGAGTAGGCACTTAGTTTGTACTTTGCAACCACTAAAAAAGTATTTTCTATATAGTATGAATGTGTTTAGTATGAATATAATCTGTGAATTCTGAAAGAATACTTATTTTGTCACGTACTGTTTTTCACCTACTATATAGGAGGGAAGTATTTGATTTTGGACAGAGCCTGAGGTTTATACACACACACACACACACACACACACACACAAGACACACCTGGACACAATCAGGGAACTAACCATCAAGAAAACTACAAAATGTGGCACAGGAAACATGAAAAGAACAAGGCAGAATACAAAGTAAACATCCAAATAACAAAAACAAAAGACACAAAACCGGGAATACGTAACAATATCGTTTTTCTTATAACCTTTATACATTTTAACTGTATGGAAAAGAGCCGCTTTGACATTGTGATTAAAAAAACATGTTTGGATCAAAATGAACAGATGCTAATTATTTTCAGATATATAATACTTCTTTATTTGACTCAATAAGTACACTTGGAAAACAAATCAATTTAGGTGTGACCATGCAAACATTCTCATTCTATTAATTTCATTTGTATTATCTCACACTCTTTACAAACTGAGGAAAACAGGCAAACACAAAAAGATTCAAGTAGACAAACTGGTCTAGTCTGACCTTTTGGACGTGTGTCCACTGTACATATACATGACCCTTATTTTAACATCTTCCAAAAGAGAAAAACAAACAGAGATACTGTTTGGTATTGCAAAATGTTTTTCAGTCAAACAACATTCAGTTGTTGCTCCTTTCAATGGCTATTATAGTCATATTGGTTCTAATCAGTAATCATAAGTCTGCCATGTTGTCATGTGATGTTTCCAGTTTCATCAGATTGGATTAAAACATTACAATTGCTGGTACAGTTCTTTATGATGGTCTTAAATAGGCCCGGGATCACTGCCCATCAAACACAAGAGAAGGAGGAGTAGGAGACCTGTTGGAGAGGATGAAGATGAATGGAACAGACAGAGGTAATGTTCAGAATAGAATACTAGCTTACTACTTATTGAATACTGCTAAATATACAGTATGCTGTATATTCTATAAACAGTAACTAAAACTTTTGTATTCTCTGCGAGCGAATGCAAAGTTTTCGATTACTTTCAGGGTGCTGTGTTGAGTTGTCACTTTATGTCCAGATTTGTTTCATCTATTTTGAAAGCACATTTTGAGAAATATAGTAGCAAGCATACTATATACTGCAGAGATCGAAAGAATAGTATGCTAGTATGTTATTCTGCACATAACCAGAGAGCAAGGCATCACCACCTCACCACCTGACTGCTGTAGTCCTCCGTCACACCAGTTAACTCCATTTCCTCCTCTGCATCTTTCCGCTCGTCGTCCTCCTGTTGTTGAATCTGTGATGCTTTCTGTTGCTTCGTTCTCCTGCGTTGCTCTCGTTTCCTCTTCCTCTCCTCCTGTCGCTCCTGATGGTGGCAGTACTGCACACGGCGCGAGAAAAGCTCAGTTGCATACTCGTACAGCTGCACGTCTAGTGCGTTCAGCTCCTCTATGCGCCTCCGAGTGGACGCCCCCACCGTGACCCCGGCCGCCCGGGTGCCGTTAATCTGAGTGAAGGCGGCGATGAAGTGCAAGCCGAACGTCCTTTCAAAAAGGAACTGTGTTTTGCGCTGGAACTCAGTAAGGCCGAAAAAGGCCATGCGCCGCAGGTTGCGCTTGGCGCTGCTGAGGAGCAGTTCGGCGCGCCGTTCTTCGCTCATGGAGGACAGGTTGTAGCAGCCCACCAGGCTGAGATCGGCCAGCATGCGAGTCTGCCGGTTGTTGGCCAAATTTGAGGGGCAGGCCATGAAGTCCTCGAGAGACACGCCGGTCCAGTCCTCACTGCTGTAGCAAGCCGGCAGCTCGTCTGGAGTGGGCGGACGCCCGTCGCACATGTGCAGCGCCGTCTTCCACGTGGCACCGCGCTGCACGTGCTTCCACTCGCTCAGGTAGCGCGACACGGGGTCCCGCAACAGCGTGATGTAGTAGAAGTTCCTGGGAAGAAAACACAGAGGATGAAGCATCTTGAATAGAAGAAAAGTCTGTTTCTGCCTGAGTAAATGATGACAGAACTGTAACTTTAAGGTGAACTATTCCTCTAAGCATAGACCTCACTAAATTTTTCTGCAAGTCAGGGGTTTTCAAACCTTTTGATGCCACAGATCCCCAAAATATAATGATCCAGTTGGAGGGACCCTCTTCCTAAAGCTGTTTTTATATTATCCTTAAAAAGATTGGGGTCAAGATTTTTCTTTTTTGGAAAAAAAGTGAGAAAGAAATTAATACTTCTATGTAACAAGGATGCAGTAAACTGATCAAATGAAGACATTTATAATGTTACAATAGATTTTGATAACACTTTACAATAAGGTTTATTTGTTAACATTAGTTAATGTAATAACTACAGAAGAGGATTAGGGCCAAGCAATAATAAAAAAATAAAACCATCTCAAGATTAAAGTTGTTAAATTTTGAGAAAAAAGTTGTTAAATTATGAGAACAAAACTTTTTTCTCGAAATTTAAGTAGTTTTTTTTTCTGAAATTTAACAACTTTAACCTCAAGATGGTTTTATTTTTTTATTATTGCTTGGCCCTAATCCTATTCCGTAAATAACTAACATGAACTAACAATGAGCAATACATTTGTTACTGTATTCATTAATCTTTGTTAACAGTAGTTAATAAAAATACAGCAGTTCATTGTTTGTTCATGTTTGTTCACAGTGCATTAACTAATGTTAACAAATACAACTCTTGATTTTAATATTGTATTAGTAAATGTTGAAATTAATATTAAAAAAAGATGAATAAATCCTGTAGAACTGCAGTTCATTATTAGTTCATGTTAACTAATCTAGTAACTAATGAAAATTCAACTTTACAATCACAGGAATAAATTAAATTTTAAAATATATTCAAACAGAAAACTGTTCTTTTAAATTGTGATAATATGTCACAATATTACTGTGTTTTTGATCAAATAACTTGAGCATAAGTGACTTCTTTCAAAAACATTAAAATATTTTACCAACTTTTGGCGAAAAAAAATCTAAATTGTACTCCAAACTTTGAATAGTAAGATAGTGGTAGTGTAAATAAAGACCCATTTATACAGTGAGAAATGAAAAATATAATTATAATAATTATAAATGTGTGTAAAATATTATCTGTAAAATATTTCCTTGACAGTGTACCTGTATCTTTTTCTACCCACCATTACAGTACAGTATCTAAAGAAAAATAAAAAATTATGACTGTAAATAATACAAATTATTTGTAATAATTCTCATGACAGAGCAAACGGTGGGTCTTATTTTAACGATCTAAGCACATGGTCTAAAGCGCACAGTGCAAGTGTCCGAATCTTTTGTTAGTTTAAGGATGGGAAAAATGGTTGGCACGCCAGGTGCATAGTTCAAAAGGGTTGTCCCTATTCTCTTAATGAGTAAAAGATGTGTTTTGGGCGTAATGTGCAATAAACCAATCATAAGTCTCATCTTCCATTCCCTTTAAAAGCCAGTTGCGCTCACGCCATGGCGGGTTCGCTATTTACATGGCGGAATTTGCAAGTAGAAAAACTGAACGCTTCTCTAGCGAGGAAACGGATCTGCTCATGCACAAGGTGCAAACAGCCCATCTACGGGAAAAGCCGGATTCCACCAAAGCATTTTTATTTTTATGCACACAATAATAATCTTTTACATTGTATTCCTTTTATTTTTAATATTTGGCATGTTCGTGTGTGTGTAATAAGTAGAGTGTACACACATTGTGCACCCACCTATAGGCACATATTACTAACACGCTCTTTAAATAACAAAAAATAAATAAATACTGCGCCATTTACTTTAGACCAGGTTTCAGTTGGTCAATGGCGCAGTCTATTTCAATTGCCTTAAAATAGCAACACGCCAACAATGCACCTGAACACACCTCGTTTTGAGACCAGCATGCCCATGGGCGAACAAATGGGTGAAAATGCATTTGCTATTTAAACAATGTGGTGCAGGGCGTGAAAACCAGATGTATGATAGGGCCTGATCATTTTCAAATTCTGTAAATTGCAACATGTTATTTTCTACTTTAAAGGTTCAATGTATACATTGAGGTTGCGAATTGCAATTAACGGCTCAGTCCACCACTCAACCCTCCCTTTCGAAGGACATAGTGAAGCTACAGTGGCTGACACAGGACAAAGATGTTGTCGTCTGAGACAGCAGAGAGTAGCCAGTCAAGCAGACGCACTCTGTAGTGCAGTTTGTCCGTTTAGGGCTACTGTAGAAACATGTCGGCGCAAAATGAGACTTTGATGTAAGGGGGCCCGCGGTGCATGTAGATATACATGGCTCATTCTAAGATAATAAAAACAACACTGAAAACATAGTTATGTATATTATATTGCATTTCTGTCAATAGATCCTCCTAAATATCACACATTAGACCTTTCCGCAGACCCCCTTTAGCAACCCAGTTTAAAAACATGTGTTATTTTGTTTTAAGATGCTCACATTTTTTTTATACATTCTCTAATGGCCTTTTTGAGTGGAAAAACAGTGTCACAGTGCCGACAATGTTAGGCATTTTTCCTGAAAAACAACACAAAGATGCTGATTATAAATAGTATTATTTGGCAAAGCTCCTCATTAAAATTACCATGCAGGATTTCCTGAGCATTTCTTGTTAATTATATCAGTATAATTTAATGGTAGACAGCAGCTAATCATTCAGACAGAGATGTGGGTTGAGGAAACTTTTCCCACATTTCATTACAACAGCCTGATTCTAACCACATTATATTCTCATAGTTTGAATGTAGAAGAGAAATGATACAGGTGATAGCAAAGAAACTTCCTTTAATATTTTACCATCTCAAAGAGAAAACAAGTTTACAATTGATATTTATCAGAAAATGAGAAAAACAACCCTGATAAAACATCCAATTTTCTCGCTCGCCAGTGAAATTGTTCTGCACTCAGAATAGCGCGCTCATGCTGGAGCGAACGCGTGGTGAGACGTGGTCGGCTCATTTTAAACGAGTTCCTCATCATTTGTCTCATTTCCTCTTGCGGAGATTGTTACCTCCTGTGCGAGGAGCACATTATTTCCAATCAGCTCAATGAGAGAAGCGCCACTGAGCGTATCTCCACTGACACATGGACACAAGTCATCCACGAGAACTCAGAAAAACAACACTCATTTTCATCCTATTTGAGCAAATATTGTTTTTATGTGGCAAGAGACTCGATGTGCAGAAAAACAAATGCTGGAAATGCAGCGGTCTTGGGTATGAATTTCACATTTTAGTTTGGAAGGAGCTGTTAAAATTTCTGGGTAAAGGGATACTTTGGGATGTGATGTCATGCCTGGAAACTTGTCTAAGGTCTATCGAGTGATCTGCCACATCACGGTCAAATTACGGGCCAGAATGTCATACTGGCTATGGCATTATAATGCAGTGAAATCAATAACGCTCCACTACGGTAATCCATCTGCTCTTCAGCACTGACCTATTGGAGAAGCACTGTCAAATGCTAACCCGCTCAATACAGTCAAGCTGAGCAGGATATGATATGATAATGAAGGTCAGATCGCTGATCACAGGCTGCACAGAGGTCAGTCTGTTACTGCATAAAGCATCCATGAAGCAGTCAAAAACTACTCAAAAAATTCTCAAATTTTTACTCCCCCTCATGCCATCCCTGATGCAACTTTTTATTTCTTCAGACAGACACAAACGAAAATTTTTTGAAAAAATAATCTTCACAACGCACTTATGTTTATGTCAAGCTGAATTTGTGAACGCAGCTAGGAAAACTGGTCGGAAATGATGGTTTATAGTTAAACGAGTTTAAAATACACACTCCTATTGTTTAGCTTCAGAAGACACTGATTCATCAGTGTCTATTACTTATTTGTATGATTTTTTTTTGTCTTGTACAGATTTGTGGACCCCAGAAAGCAACCATTTTGTAGAAGCTAATGGGGATCCATATAAACAATAAACTGATTCATCACTGGGGTGGTATGGATTACCGTCACGATCGCTGTTTCTGGTTTTTCAAATGTGTCAAACGTTCAGTCCCATTCAGTGGATTATATGGACTCAATCTTCATTTGTGTTTATCTGAAGAAAGAGAGTTATATGCATCAGGGATAGCATGAGTACGGAACCCCAAACATGACATGTAGGAAAAAAATATTAAGCTAAATCGTGCGCACAATTTACTTTTTTTTTCTTGCGTGTCATGTGCGGGGCTCCGTACTCATGCTATCCCTGATGCATACATGAGGGTGAGTAAATGATGAGAGAATTTTCATTTTTTGAATGCACTATCCCTTTAATTAAACTAGGTTTTCCTTGCAATTAAGCCTTCATCAAAAATAACCTTTTTAAATGGATTTTGGGCTAGTCTTTCTTTTAGTTATGCCTTCTAGATGCAAATGAAATTCGACGGACTGAATGGGATTCAAACTCAGATCAATGGCACTCATGCACCATAAACTGTATCAGAACACACTTTAAAGGTGCCCTCGAATGAAAAATTTAATTTATCTTGGCATAGTCAAATAACAGAGTTCAGTACATGGAAATGACATACAGTGAGTCTCAAACTCCATTGTTTCCTCCTTCTTATATAAATCTCATTAGTTTAAAAGACCTCAGAAGAACAGGCGAATCTCAACATAACACCGACGTAACAGTCGGGATCATTAATATGTACGCCCCCAATATTTGCATATGCCAGCCCATGATCAAGGCATTACACAAGGGCAGCCAGTATTAACGTCTGGATCTGTGCACAGCTGAATCATCAGACTAGATAAGCAAGCAAGAACAACAGCGAAAAATGGCAGATGGAGCAATAATAACTGACATGATCCATGATAACATGATATTTGTAGTGATATTTGTACATCGTCTTTTTAAATGTTTCGTTAGCATGTTGCTAACGTACTGTTAAATGTGGTTAAAGTTACCATCGTTTCTTACTGTATTCACGGAGACAAGAGCCGTCGCTATTTTCATTTTTAAACACTTGCAGTCTGTATAATGCATAAACACAACTTCATTCTTTATAAATCTCTCCAACAGTGTAGCATTAGCCGTTAGCCACGGATCACAGCCTCAAATTCATTCAGAATCAAATGTAAACAATATAACAGTATACTATACTCACATAATCCGATGCATGCATGCCGCATGCATGACGAACACTTTGTAAAGATCCATTTGAGGGTTATATTAGCTGTGTAAACTTTGTTTATGCACTGTTCAAGGCAAGCGCGAGCTCCGTGGGTGTGGAGCATGAGAATTAAAGGGCCAGTAGCCCTGAATCGGCTCATTTATAATGATGCCCCAAAATAGGCAGTTAAAAAAATGAATAAAAAAAAATCTATGGGGTATTTTGAGCTGAAACTTCACAGACACATTCAGGGGACACCTTAGACTTATATTACATCTTTTGAAAAAAAGTTCTAGGGCACCTTTAAATCTGTATTAATTATAATAATATAATATTAAATAATATTAAAATAATATTTGGAAAACAGAATTCACAGATTAATGAAAGAAAAGGAAAGGAAAAAAATATAAATACAGAAATAACCATTGAGCACAACATTAAATAGCACGGGCAGATTATGTTAGATTTTAAATAAAACACTTTTTAAGTAAACACACACACACACAGGTTTTTTTTGCTAGTGAGAACTCACCATGTAGGTTTAATGGTTTTTATACTGTACAAACTGTATATTCTATCCCCCTAAACCTACCCATAACAGAAAACTGACTGCATTTTTACATTTTTAATAAAACATTGTTTAGTATGTTTTTAAAGCTATTTTAAATATGATATTTACGTCGTAATACCAGTGTAATACCCATGTCATTATACAAATTTGTGTCCTCATAAATCACAAAAAATGTCACATGTTTACCTCTGAATATTTCTCAGGGTAGCTTTATTTTTTGAATTATAAATATTTTTTTGGAAAGCAGAATTCACAAAAATATTATAATTCAAGATAAATGTGAACTATAAAAAGGGTAATTATTAAGGATCATTATATCAACATTAATGTTTATACTTTTTTACCCCTCCCCTCAAAAAATAGAAGAACATTTTTGGGGAAAAAAACAGAAATAGAGGAAAAAAAAACATTTTTAATTGCACAAAATTAAATTGCATGGGTAGATTACTTTAGATTTCATGATTATGATCCATCATTAGTTCTTCTTCCAAAAGTTACTTTGTTTTCCCATTTACTGACTGACAGCTCTCCTGTCCCGTGTTGAGAAAAATCAGGAAAATCAATCTAGCTCTTGACTAAATGTGAGCATACATTTCCTCATTTACTTCTCCTGCATCCAGTTCTTCTGTATTCCAGACTGGCAGCACAGCTGAAAGGTTTGTTTGAGCTGCGCCCTCTACTGTACAGGTGTAAATATGCATTTCCTTCAGCATGAGGCTTATTCATTTGACTTTTGGTATGAAAGGGCCTTATGCCAAAAATCTAACTTTTTTGTTGTTATAAAACAAACAGTCCAGCCCAGATAAGAAAAAGTAACACAAAAGTAACAACACATTACTTTCCATAAAAAGTAACTAAGTAATGCAATTAGTTACTTTTTTAGGAAGTAACACAATATTGTAATGCATTACTTTTTCCCCAACACTGTATCTCATAAGCATAGCCGTGAAGGTTTTATGAGCAGTATGATAATCTCTCTCTCTTTTTTAGTTATGAGAAAGAACTATATACAGTCACACAGAGCCAGAGCACAACCAAAACAACGTTCTTCCGGATGCAGTTTTGTTTAGAGAGCTAAACAAAGTTTCTGTTAGAGAGCTAAAGTTACATAGTGTACCTTTAAATAAAACAACATCATGGGTTTGTATCTGGATTTCTGTAACATTTTCCACACAATGATCCACAAAGACAGTTACCCTCAATGGGCGAGCTAATGAACTGGTTTATGAGCATGTTTTACTCTACACACTACACAAGCACTAACAAAGAGCAATATCTGAGCTAATGAAATGTTTTGTTTTTTGTTTTTCACTTCAGGAAATGGGTAATGGACTCGAATCTGGCATCCCATGAGCAGCTGGAGAAAGTAAATGCATATGTGGCAGCCTTAAGGCTGATTTATACTTCTGCGTTGAGTGTACACGGTAGCTACGGCATAGGCTGTGTGTACCAAGCGTAGCCTACGATGTAGCCTGACGTGCACCTCTTCAAAAATGTAACAACGCGTCAATTCTATGCGGACCGCAAGCGCTGTGATTGGTTGTCTAGAACCCCTCCCTCAGGTCAAAGAACTGACGCAATCGGAGAAGAGAAAGCATTTTCAACTTCCATAGGAATGAAAAAATGCTCTGTTTCAGGGGACACATGCAGTCATACTGCAACAAAAGTTGTTACCTATTTGCCACTTCTATTTGCAAGCTTCTCTGACCATGTACATGACAAGCTGCTTCTTCTTTGGCTTTTGAAGTGATACTCGACGTGACCGCGGACACTGCCTACAAGTGGTCTGCATGCACATCGACGCGGACAACGACGCAGAGGTATAAATGAAAACAGACGCTTAGCCTACGGTGTTGGTCCGACGCAGAATTATAAATCAGCCTTTAGACTGAGTACGGCAGTTTATCTCGCTTATAGAGGACATGATCAAATTGATTACAAAGCTGGCGAAAGTTGAAGTAAGCAGAGCAACTGAAGAATCTTTATTGGATTGTGTAGTGAGCTCATTTCATGTATTATGTATGTTCAAATATGTTGTCTGGATTGTTAGAATATCCTAGTTTGGTTGGCCATGTGACTCCTTATATTAAAGGGTTAGTTTACCCAAAAATGAAATTTCTGGTACTCACCCTCATGTCGTCCCAAACCCATAAGACCTTCATTTATCTTCGGAGCAAAAATTAAGATAAATTTGATGAAATCCGAGGATTTCTGTACCACACTTAGGCAGCACCTTTCAAGGCCCAGAAAGGTATTAAAGACATTGTTAAAATAGTCCATGATGTGACCACAGTGGTTCAACCAGGAGCCGGCCAATAACGAGTCGGCGTTCAGACGTAAACAAGGAAGCCTGCACTGCATTCACTACGTCAACTACGTATAACAACAGTTCAAATTGTTGAATAAAGTCAATATTTTTGTTTTTGCTCACAAAAACTATTCTTGTCGCTTCATAACATTAAAGGATTAGTTCACTTTCAAATTCAAATTTCCTGATAATTTACTAACCCCCATGTCATCAAAGATGTTCATGTCTTTCTTTCTTCAGTCGAAAAGAAATTAAGGTTTTTGATGAAAACATTCCAGGATTTTTTTCCTTATAGTGGACTTCAATGGCCTCCAGAGGGTTGAAAGTCGAAATTACAGTTTCAGTGCAGCTTCAAAGAGTTCTACACGATCCCAGACGAGGAATAAGGGTCTTATCTAGAGTAAACATTGCTCATTTTAAAATAAACATAAAATTTTATACATTTTAACCATAAATGCTCATCTTGAACTAGCTCTCTTCTTCTTCTTCTTCTTCTAATAATAAATAGAAGAATAGAAGTGTATTACTGCCCTCCTCAGGTCAAAGTTTGAACTAAATTGTCATAATACAATTTGCTAGTGCAAGTATATAACAACTAGTTCAAACATTGACCTGTGGAAGGCAGTAATACACTTAGCAGTGTCTACACTGCCGGAATTCTAATTGTTACGGCCAAAGCCTTTGTATTTATTATTTAGTGTGGTGTGTATTCTTTCTTTATATTAACTTGTGTCTTTCTCTTCCCCCGAGGGTAAGCTCCGCCCCTGTGCACCTGCGCCTCATTCATTTACGACGCGCTGGGTTCAATATAAGACGGGAGCGTGTAGACGCAGGTGTGTGCTGTTGAGTGTCGAACTTGTGCTGCCTCCATCATAACTCCAGTCGCCAGGTCACCACTGCCGCTGTCTTTAGCTCTATGTGAGCATGGTGTACACTTGAGATTCCAACGACTACATCTCTAGACGACAGGCCGCCACCGCCACTGTCTTTGGCTTTATGTGAGCGTGTTGCGCACTTGGGAATTCCCTATGACTACAACACCTGTCGTGTAGCTGCCACTGCCACTGTCTTTAGCTCTACGTGAGCGTGGCGCACACTTGAGAGAGGGCTCGTGCGGTAAGCTGACGCGGACGGCCAATTGTGCCTGACGAGCTCTGTGTGCGTCCTTATGGCCCGCTGATGTTATGAAGCTGTTTGTTTTGTTTTATTTTGTATTATTTTGTTGATCTGTGTGTTTGTTTATTTTATGTTCATTGTTTCAGAGAGCTGTTATTATACCATCTGAACAGTTGCCTGTGATACGTGAGTGCTGTGGCATCAAACAGATAAATAGTTTCTTTTTGTCTCGCGTGTCCTTTTATGTTGCTTACCCCCTTCCCTAGCGAGCTCTTTGAAGGTGGGGTTCATAACATAATAGAGAAGAAGAAGAGAGCTAGTTCAAGATGAGCATTTATGGTTAAAACATATATAATTTTATTTATTTATTTTTTGAAAATGAGTGATGGTTTCTCTAGATAAGACCCTTATTCCTCGTCTGGGATCGTGTAGAACACTTTGAAGCTGCAATGAAACTGTAATTTTGACCTTCAACCGTTTGGAGGCCATTGAAGTTCACTATATGGAGAAAAATACAGGAATGTTTTCATCAAAAACCTTAATTTCTTTTTGACTAAAGAGAGAAGGACATGGACATCTTGGATGATAAATTTGAATTTAAAAAGTGAACTAATCCTTTAAGGTTGAACCACTGCAGTCACGTCGACTGTTTTAACGATGTCTTTTGTACCTTTCTGGACCTCGAAAGATGCAATGATGTTGCTGCCTATGTGTGGATCAGAAACCCTTGGATTTCATCAAAAATATCTTAATTTGTGTTCCGAAGATGAACGAAAGTCTTACGGATTTGGGACGACATGAGGGTAAGTAATTAATGACAATTTCATTTTTGGGTGAACTAACCCTTTATGATAGATGGCTCTTGCACTGAGGCATTAGGTGTGTTGGACTTGAAGCAGTGCTGCGCAGACCGATCGGTGTATGACATCAAAGAACAATGAAAGCCATTAGAGAGCAGACGGCTCCGTATATTTTCAAATCGCTTTGATGTCATACACCATACGGTCTGTGCAGCGCCGCTTCAAGTCGAACACACCTATTGAGAAAGGTCACATGTGACCGAAACTTTTGCCACTTTTTCATTAAAGCAGTGGTTTTATCTTCTCTTGCGATTGGTGGTTTCCCTTCATTGTTAGAGTGTGCAGGCTTATTTGAAGTGTGTCCCATGAGCAGAACAGCACAACCCACTGTGCCACAGCTCAAAACCTGAAAGAGTTTAAAGCAGAGCACATCTAGAAAAGTATATATATATATTTAAAACAGAAATTTCCATCCATGACTTCTAAGCTAAATTTCCATTTATTTTTCCAGCCCTTGAAGTTTTCTTAGACTGTGGGAGCCCAGTAAAAGCATGACAGAGTGGGAGAAAGACAGATTTCCAATCTATTAAACCAGAGTAAAAGCTTCCTCCCTGACTCCACGAAGGTGTGCTAATTAATCTCACGAAATTGTTTTTTAAGCGCACCATTTAATTACTCAGCTCAAAATCTATTAGTGTTGCCCAGAGGAAGGCAGTCTCTTCTCATTACTGATATACAATCAATGACAGTAATACTTTCTATCCGGCTGGCAGACTAGCAGATTACAGGAATGCATCACTATAATGAACTTCATCAATTCAATGAACATCCACTGATTAACTTTTAAAAGTAAACATATATAGGGAACTAGTGCTAATTGTCACACGTTTAGCTGTGAATATTTCTCAGGGTGGCTTTATCTTTTTTCATTTCTGTATATACAGTTCTTTGAACACACAATGACCACATGGGGCATGTTGTCACACTATAGTTAGTGTGTAGTTTGCCACAATGGAAACCGTCCATTAAACTTAAGAATTCATTCTCTCGTTTTAGTAAATCATACGGACCCCACTATTTATTAACTTGTTCCCTCGTTTTGATTTAAAGGTGCCATAGAATTAAAAATTGAATTTACCTCGGCATAGTTGAATAACAAGAGTTCAGTACATGGAAATGACATACAGTGAGTCTCAAACATCATTGTTTCCTCCTTCTTATATAAATCTCATTTGTTTAAAAGACCTCCGAAGAACAGGCGAATCTCAGCATAACACCGACTGTTACGTAACAGTCGGAGTGTACGCCCCCAATATTTGCATATTCCAGCCCATGTCGTCTGGATCTGTGCACAGCTGAATCATCAGACTAGGTAAGCAAGCAAGAACAACAGCGAAAAATGGCAGATGGAGCAATAATAACTGACATGATCCATGATTACACGATATTTTTAGTGATATTTGTAAATTGTCTTTCTAAATGTTTCGTTAGCATGTTGCTAATGTACTGTTAAATGTGGTTATAGTTACCATCGTTTATTACTGTATTTGCGGAGACAAGAGCCATCGCTATTTTTCAATGCAGTCTATATAATTCATAAACACAACTTCATTCTTTATAAATCTCTCCAACAGTGTAGCATTAGCCCGTTAGCCACAGAGCATATAGCCTCAAACTCATTCAGAATCAAATGTAAACATCTAAATAAATACTATACTCACAGGAATCGACGCATACATGCAGCATGCATGACGAACATCTTGTAAAGATCCATTTGAGGGTTATGTTAGCTGTGTGAACTTTGTTTATGCACTGTATAACTACACTTATAGTCGAGAGCTCGGGAGGGCAGGGAGCGAGAGATTTAAAGGGGCCGCGCTGCCTGAATTGGCGCATAGTTAATGATGCCTCAAAATAGGCAGTTAAAAAAATGAATTAAAAAAAAATCTATGGGGTATTTTGAGCTGAAACTTCACAGACACATTCAGGGGACACCTTAGACTTATATTACATCTTTTGAAAAGACGTTCTACGGCACCTTTAACTAAAACAAGGAAATTAATTAGTACAATGTGGCCATGGTTTAGTAAATTGAGGGAAAGAATTAGTTAAGTGTGCTGACATATTAGTAAGTCTCGGGAACTAATTGTTAATTCAATATATGATATACAATACATAAATGTATATGCAATGCAATATACATATTTTTTCCCTGCATGTCATGTCTGGGGCTCTGTACTAAAGTTTGGGGTCAGCTCCCCTCACAGCATAACAAATCATATAAAATCCAAATACTGTATATATTCAAAGTTCCATAAATATGGAGTGATCCCGAGGTTGGGATTAATTGACACTGCATAAATCAGAGAGATTTCAAAATTGACAGGCAGAGAAAATTTCAGAAGTCCATTAGTTTGTGCAGGCCTAAGTGAGAGGTCTAGCACAGATGCTAATTTGGTTAGGGAGAAAAAAAAGGTCTGTATGTGTATGGTGGCTGAGAGAGCGGCTAGCACATTAGACCACTTACTTAAATGACCAGCGGAGTGAGGGATAATGTGTTCTCTGTCTCCTGTACAGCTGGAACACTGACTATTATCAAATGAATTGAATTGAAGCAGAGTGCTAGATGGCAGCTATGTTTTTATGCTAACACTAACTGAAACATCAAATTAGTATCCGCAAGCTTTTGTGAATTCTAATAGACTTCTAATAGCAAGTAGCCCATTCGATAATTAAAGACAAGTAGGCATGGAAAGTGAAGGAAATTCATCATTTATATACCATTATAGTTTTTATTAATATTTTGAATTAGCTGTTATTTTTTATTTTTAGTTTTCATTTTAGTTTGAGTTTTAATCATTTTTATTAGGTTTTGTTGTTTAATATTCCTATGTAGTTTTATTTTTTTATTTCAGTTTTAGTAATTTTAGTTGGCTACTTCAATTTGAACTGTTAAACTTTTAATTTCAGATAGTTACATTTCTATCTCTTATAATTAAATATTCATATTTTTTAAAACAGAAGTTGTGATCATTTTTATTATGGTATATATTCGAATGAAATTCTCAAACACAAAAAAAATGCAGGACTTGATTTTGTCCATGGAGAGATGATTGGATGGTCATTTGCCATTGGTCAATCTCAAGTGATTGACAGGTTGCCCCGCCCTCACATCAGTAAACATGCCATGAGTGAAGAAATGACACTGCAAGAGGGAAGGGAAGTTATTTTGATGTAAGATAACGAGGGCATGTGGATTTTAAAAAATAATGATGTGCAATAATAAACGCTGCCAGGGACGTGCACAGGGGGGTTGCTCAGGTTGCCCGGGCAACTGCCCATATGCCCTTCTCGACTCACGTTGCCCTTCCGAGGTGGAAATTTTTTTTTTAAAAAAATCGTACAATGGATGCATAATTTCACGTAGGCCTAGATTTAAAAAAATAAATAAATAAAAAAATCGCAAAGCCTCATTCACTTCCATATTTGGGCACCCGTACGAAAGTGAAAGTCAGTAGGGGAAGGGCAAACTCTGTTTACGTGGCTGCAGCGCTGCACGCGACCGGCACCTGAGCTGAGCCTGCATGAGCGGCACTAGAAGGAGATTGTCGCAGTTGTCGGGTGAGACGACTTAACGTTGTCGGAAAGGTGAGTAAGGTTATAATCGTTTACGAAAACGAATGAAAAAACGAAAACTACGTGGGAAAAAACATCATCGTTAACTGAAATAAAAATAAAACTAGGCATTACAAAAAAAACGATAACTAACCAAAACTGTAATGTGTGTTTGGCAAAACTAACTAAAATAAAAAAAATTATAGACTAAATGTCCTTAGTTTTCCTCTTTGTCAATGTTTTTCATAGAGCAAACGTTCAGCTTCATTTCATTTCCCTGCGTCTCTCACTCACGCGTCTCTCTCACATACTCGCGAACGCACAGCCCCACCCCTCCGTGCACACCGCGCCTCCATGAGAACGAGTGTTGGAAGCAAGTTCGCGAAAGGTTGGTATCTCGTGAAAACCTTTACACAATCACACATTAAAAAGTGGTATAAATTTTTTTTAATTCTGAATATAATTTTGTCAGTGTGTTAATGTCGACCCGAGAAGCGATTGCTACTTTAGAAAGTTAACTAGAAGCAAGTTTGAGGTAAAATGCACTTGGGTTGTCGATGTCAAAACATTATTTAAGCTGTGATTCCAGTTAGGAATAATTGACGACGGGCCGTTGAATTATTAGAAAAATATTGCACACCTGAGGTGGTGATTCGGTCACGACTCGAAGCGGAGTCAATTCTCAGTCCTTCATATAGCCCTTAATTTTTTTTTTTGGGGGGGGGGAATTGTCGTTTTTGATTTCATGGTGACTTTAAACAATTAGTTAAAAAACTGCAGCAAACACCGTCCGAATAATTTACTGTAGAATTTTCCATATGCAGCATCAAAGAACTGTTAATGGAAACAAAGCTAGTTGCCATTTCTGTATTCTGAATAAGGACTAGTCTCATTTTCAGATAGGCTACAGATATGTAAACTGAAACATAAATATATGTAAAACTTTAATAAATTTTTTTTATATACTGTTCTATCCTCCCCTGCCGATGTATCGCACAGAGACAGCTGTTTATCACAGGATCATGGTTACCTAACACAGAACACAAGATGTCATTGCTATCTCTGGCATTTCATTATAGGTGATATCGGTGTGTCAGAATTATTAATAGGATAGATAATATATCAGAAGAACCACAGGCCATATGAATATTTCTGATGGGATATATTAGAGCCTACAGGTCACAAAATGACATTTATAGTTCCTCTGTGTGGTTTATTGATCAAGAAACATACAATCCCACAGTCATTGCATACGTGTCCTGCTTGAACCACAATAGTAAGATGAGCCGAAGAGTTTCTATACATTTTGATTAAAGGCCACAAATCTTTTTATTTTATTTTGAATTATATACAGTATATCACGCTTGATAAAACCAAGATATGCATATTTGAATATTACACTGTAAATAGTACATTTTGTTTTCATGTTGCCATAAAATCAGGGTTGTGCACCATTCCAAACTGAATTGAGAGTGACTTTTAAAGCTGCAGTCTGTAAGTTTAGCCTCTTTGTCGCCATCTCTGTTTGAAACCTGCAATTGCAGTTATTTGCATATTGCATATTATCTGACTTTTTAACAACAATTGCGAGTTATAAAGAATTCTGAGATATAAAGTCGCAATTACGTGATAAGTCAGAATTGTGAGATATAAAGTCGCAATTGCGTGATATAAAGTCAGAATTCTGACTTTTCTTTCCTTGCAATTGTGAGTTTATATCTCAGAATTGTGACTTTATAACTCGCAATTGCGAGAAAAAAATTGCGACTTTATATCTTACAATTCTGACTTTATCTCACAATTCTGACTTTATATCTCACAATTCTGACTTTATATCTTACAATTCTGACTTTATCTCACAATTCTGACTTTATCTCACAATTCTGACTTTATATCATGCAATTGTGACTTTATATCTCAGAATTCTGACTTTATCTCACAATTCTGACTTTATATCGCGCAATTGCGACTTTATATCTCACAATTCTGACTATCTCACAATTCTGACTTTATAACTCGCAATTGCGAGAAAAAAAGTCAGAATTGTGAGAAAAAAAGTCAGAATTCTGACTTTATATCACGCAATTCTGACTTTATATCTCAGAATTCTGACTTTATCTCACAATTCTGACTTTATATCACGCAATTGCGACTTTATATCTCAGAATTCTGACTTTATCTCACAATTCTGACTTTATATCACGCAATTGCGACTTTATATCTCACAATTCTGACTATCTCAGAATTCTGACTATATCACGCAATTGCGACTTTATATCTCAGAATTCTGACTTTATCTCACAATTCTGACTTTATAACTCGCAATTCTGACTTTATCTCACAATTCTGACTTTATAACGCGCAATTCTGACTTTATATCACGCAATTGAGACTTTATATCTCAGAATTCTGCCTTTATATCTCAGAATTGTGAATTTATGTTACGCAATTGCGACTTTATATCTTACAATTCTGACTTTATCTCACAATTCTGACTATATCACGCAATTGCGACTTTATATCTCAGAATTCTGCCTTTATATCTCAGAATTGTGAATTTATATCACGCAATTGCGACTTTATATCTCAGAATTCTGACTTTATATCTCAGAATTCTGACTTTATATCACGCAATTGCGACTTTATATCTATATATAGCGTTTGTTTTTTTGTGGAGGTTTTTTTTTTTTTATGGCAGAAACGAGCTTCCATAGAATTGAAATAACGTCGAATTTAAAAAAATATTTATATCACTGAAGTTAAGCTACAGAAGCAGAGTTATTAAAGACAAACTTCAAATGTTAGCTCAACAAAATCATGTTTGAAAATATTTAAAAGTTAGGCCTAACAGGCATATTAGATAGATAGATAGATAGATAGATAGATAGATAGATAGATAGATAGATAGATAGATAGATAGATAGATAGATAGATAGATAGATAGATAGATAGATAGATAGATAGATAGATAGATAGATAGATAGATAGATAGATAGATAGATAGATAGGAACTTCATTTCCCAGAATCCATTACTTGTAATTCCAATTCAACTTCCTGTTTGTTGTGACCAGTTCAATTCAAAATCCCATCTCATTAAGTAAAAGAGAGGCAATTTTATAAATTATGCACTTTTGTACAACCCAGACATAAAAATAATTGCAAAAAAAAAGTAGCAGTCTCAAAATCAAGGAATCAAGGCTCTTGCAAGGCTGGTCCAAGAACAGCAATAACAAACCCAAGACAGCCATTTCCTGTTGAGGAACAATTTATCACAATTGGTCACTTGAACCAATCAGCCTTTCACCTCAGTCAGACGCACACACCGGGTTTATCGATCAGGGTGAGTGTCGACTAAACCCAATGCTTTGTCTCCTTGCATCAGGAGTGGAGCACCACAGAAAATCGATAAGTGCCAAAACAATTTTATTTCATTACCATTAAGGCCACCGGTGTAATTAAAGAGCAGGTTCCATATGCTTACGTTAGCATACTTTCAACACGCCCTTCTAAAACAACGAGTATCCCTGAGAAAATCAGCCACCACGGTTCAGTTAAGGATAGCTTTCAGAAGCAACATCTGCTTTGGTGCTTCGTGCTCCACTGGGTTAACATTAACTGATGATTTTAAAATCTTCTGTTTCACTAAGCAGGGTGTTTGCTTGAATGGAAAGCAGTTTCACAGCACATTTAAACTGCCCTGATGTTACACTTTAGTGAAGGGTACTGCAAAAAGGACCTTAAAGGGATAGTTCATCCAAAAAAGAAATGAGAGTCATTATTTATTCAATTTGTTCCAAACCCGTATGATTTTCTTTCAGTCTTTTCAATGCAATTATAATAAATGAGGAATGAGGTTTTCAAGCTTCAAAAATAATGGAAAAACACTATAAAAGTATCAAAAGTAGTCCAAATGACTTGTTCTAGGGCCCTATAAAAATCTTTAAATTTTTTTACAAATTCAGATTTATTTATTTTTACAAATTCTGTTTTCAGTTTTATCTTCTCTGGATTCCATTTTAATAGTTCAGTTAAATTTTATTAATCAAAAGGTCGACTACATCTTAACAATAATAGTGGTTTCTTTTTTCTTTTTTCATTTTGTGCTGCCTGTTTATTTTTTCTGGATTCTGTGTATTTAAGATTTACTACAAATGTATTATCAAAAAAGGTGGTAAATCAAAAGAATGGTTAAAACTTATAAAATGTAATCAGATTAAATTTAAACAGCTGCTTTCATTTTTTGCCAAACAAAGTATAGTTTAAATTAAAACCTATACTAAATTTCGTGATATTCTCTACGACAGGCTTGGGAATAGTTCTGACTGTGCCGTTTCCTGTATTTCCTCTACCGCAGCATATTAGGAAAGTGCACATTACTTTCAATAGCATTTTCACTTAAGAAAAGCAGATGGCAGGTTTTGCAGTCATCAGGCATGCGGCAGCTCCAGTCATATCATCAATTGCAGAGGCTATGGCAGGAACAGCTTGCCATTTCCATACAGACAGCAAAGCATGAACGCCTCACAGGCCGTTTCTGTCTCGATTTGCTGAGTCATCGGCCACTCGCCGCCGTTATCGCCACTGCTCCAGGCTCTTACATCAAATGAGACTGGGTGTAGATGGAGAAAATATATAAAAGGATAAAAATCAAAGCTATTGAGAACTTTTTCATCCCAGATTCACTTAACGTATAAAACGTTGAAAGTTTAATGACCTCTAGTGGTGATTATGCATTACAGCATTTTACCACTGTAACGGATTATTTAGAAATACTATTATTTCTAACTGGTGTTAATATATCACATTATCCCCATACTGTATGTTAGATATACATTTTATGAGTATTATTTGAGTATAAAAAATTAAAGACAGCAGGAGTGTCAGGCAAAGATCAGCACTGAATTGGCTCCCTTTTTAATTCATGAGTTAACTGAAATTGGCCACATCCCACAGAATGTTGAATTGGAACTTCATTTGGAATGACAAAAAGAACAATTTCAACAAAAAAAATCAAGTCACGGATCAGCGAGAATTTAATTCAAAGGAAATAAAATATCTGCAGGTTAGCCATATTTCACTACATTCTAAAAATACACAAGAATTAACATATGCACTAAAACTGATTTGTATGTAATTTTATTTTTGCCATCTAGCACCCCATATTTTATACTTTAAATATAACTTAACTTATTTTCAGTGTTAGGCAAAGTTACTTTTAAAAGTAATGTGTTACAATATTGTGTTACCTCCTAAAAAAGTAACCAATTGCGTTACTTTTTGCGGAAAGTAATGCGTTGTTACTTTTGCGTTACTTTTTTTAACGTGGGCAAGGCTTGCTTGTTTGTTTTACAGCAGAGGGCGCAGCTCAAACCTTTCAGCTGTGCTGCCATTCTGGATTAAAGACGAATAGGATGCAGGTGAAGACTTACTCTCTCATTGGCTGTAGGTCAGTCAGAACACATTTTGCACAGCAGGACTTTTTGAATTGCATACAGGTACAGATATTTAGCATGCCAAATCTCTCACAATATCTGAAAGGTTCTTTGGAGAATCCCAAATTGTTCTTCTATGGCATCACCATAGCTGTATATATATATATACAGCTATGGATAAAATTGAGAGACCACTTAACATTGATTTCTGAACTTGGAGTGGTCTCTTAATTTTTTCCATAGCTATATATATATATATATATATATATATATATATATATATATATATATATATATATATAATATATAATATATATATATATATATATATATATATATATATATATATAATTGAATTTTAATTTTATTTCAAATTCTGCATTCAAAAGGCATTTTCTGTACAGAATAGTGCACAACACTGCCAGCTAATAAAAGACCTCTTTCTGAAGTGCTATCATGACAATTGTGCATAAATTGTTTTATTATTTATCAGTACAATTCAATGTATATCAAAGTGTATTCATCAAGTGTTGATTCCCGTCTCCATCTCCTATGTTATCATCATCCTGGTAATAATTGGTTCTCGTGTAATTGCAGTTGCAGTTTGCAGAATCCTTTAACAAAGCCATATATCAAGCATTTTGATTTCCATTATGAAAACCCAACAAACCCCAGATCAGTTTCCACCACGCAGCTAATCATTTTCCACAAAACTGCAGGGAGGACAAGATAGTGATTGTTAATTGCAGCATAGTAAATCAAACTTGATGGCAGCCTGTCACCTATTCACCAAGAAGAGTTGCTAAACAGCCAATTAGAGTCATGCTGACTTGATAACAGACAGCATTTTACACTACAGGCACACATTTCACCATATCAATTTGCTGTATCCAAAGTCAGATCTAACATTTTCAGTTCTGAAATGAATATTCTGCCATTATTTACTCACCATCATGTCATTCCAAATGTTTATGGAGCTTTGTGGAACTCGACAGACATCACTAATAACAGTCAATGTAGAGAAAAGAGTTGGAAGAACATTCTATCAAAATTCTTCTGTTAAAAATATTGGTTCATAAATGTCTCTTTAAGTAAAGGTGCCATTGAATTGAAAATTGAATTTACCTCGGCATAGTTGAATAACGAGAATTCAGTACATGGAAAAGACATACAGTGAGTCTCAAACTCCATTGTTTCCTCCTTCTTATATAAATCTCATTTGTTTAAAAGAACTCAGAAGAACAGGCGAATCTCAACATAACACTGACTGTTACGTAACAGTCGGGATCATTAATATGTACGCCCCCAATATTTGCATATGCCAACCCATGTTCAAGGCATTACACAAGGGCAGCCAGTATTAACGTCTGGATCTGTGCACAGGTGAATCATCAGACTAGGTAAGCAAGCAAGGAAAACAGCGAAAAATGGCAGATGGAGCAATAATAACTGACATGATCCATGATAACATGATATTTTTAGTGATATTTGTAAATTGTCTTTCTAAACGTTTCGTTAGCATGTTGCTAATGTACTGTTAAATGTGGTTAAAGTTACCATCGTTTATTATTTTTATTATTATTTTCATTTTTAAATACTTGCAGTCTGTATAATTCATGAACACAGCTTCATTCTTTATAAATCTCTCCAACAGTGTAGCATTAGCCGTTAGCCATGGAGCACAGCCTCAAACTCATTCAGAATCAATGTAAACATCCAAATAAATACCATACTTACGCGATTAGACATGCTGCATGACGAACACTTTGTAAAGATCCATTTTGAGGGATATATTTGCTGTGTGAACTTTGTTTATGCAATGATAGAGTCGAGAGCTTGGGAAGGGGCGGAGAGCACGAGCAATTAAAGGGGAAGCAGCCTGAATTGGTGCATTTTTAATTATGCCTCAAAAAATTAATTAAAAAAAATCTATGAGGTATTTT
Organism: Chanodichthys erythropterus; assembly: GCF_024489055.1. Lineage (NCBI taxonomy): Eukaryota > Metazoa > Chordata > Actinopteri > Cypriniformes > Xenocyprididae > Chanodichthys > Chanodichthys erythropterus. The sequence continues at coordinate 7,512,840 of NC_090241.1, read as the reverse complement.
GAGCTGAAACTTTACAGACACATTCAGGGGACACCTTAGACTTATATTACATCTTGTAAAAAATGTTCAATGGCACCTTTAAGTAAAGTTTATCTAACCTTTAGCAACTAACAGACCGGAATGTTCTTAACAAGCCACTCAGAACAAATTCTTTGTTTCCACCATGGAATAAAAAAATAAAAAAGGTAATTGTGACTTTTTATCTCACAGTTCTAACTTTTTTTCTCACACTTGCGAGATATAAACTTGCAATTGCGAGTTATAAATTGAGAATTGCACATACACTCAAATTTTTTTTGTCTTGCAAATCTGAATTTTTCTCAGATTTGAGAGATATAAACTTGCAAGTGCAAGTTTTAAAGTCTGAATTGTGAGATATAAAGTAACAATTACCTCACAGCTAATGAAATCCAGAGAGAGAGGTTAAACACAGACACTATGGCAGCATAACAGCTCTGCCACTTTTTCTCTGACTTTCCTACTAGTTGCTTCTTTAGTAGCAGTTTAAAACTAATCTAAAAGAGGCCAAAAGTCAATAAAACTGCCAGGGATCAGGGCTAAAAAAAATTGAGCCTGTAGTCCCAACAACACAATGTAGGAAGGCAGAGGTACAGAAATCTTCTACCTCCGAGGCAACAACAGATTTGTAATTTGCTGCGAGATCACAGACTCCACGGACTGCTTCGGGTGAATTCTCAGGGAACGGTGACATTTGAGTTCCCATGACTATTGCTGATATAATCAACAGTTTTTGACAGTTGACATTCAGTTTAGTGTGTAATGCAAAATAAATAATAAAATAAAACATTTATTATTTTATTATATTCTGATGAAAAATAAACATAAAATTTGCATGTCCAATCATCACTTTTTACATTTTAAGGAGCTACACTACCATTCAAAATTTAGGGTCAGTAAAATGTAATACTTTTATTCAGCAAGGATGCATTAAATGAATCAGAAGTGATATTCTATTAGTATATTCTGTTATGTTCTGTTTTAGTTTTGTTTTCCGTTTGCTCTGTTCCTGTTCGCCTGAGTTCTCTAGCTAGTTTCCTTGGTTGTTAATCAGTTCCCACACGTTCCATTTTACCTAGATTAAATTCCCCATGTATTTAAGCCCTGTGTTTCATTCTGTTCCTTTGTCCAGTATCGTCAGTATTAACATGGCTGTGTTATGTATTCTCCTGCAATCTCCTGAGTATTCCTTGTTTATTTTCTTTCCATCTCTTTCATTGTGTGCTTCACAGCCATTACAGCCATTTTTTTAACTTTCTATTCATCAAATAATTCTGAAAAAAATAGCATGGTTTCCACAAAATATTAAGCAGCTCAACTCTTTTCATCACTGATAATAATAAGAAATGTTTCTTAAGCAGAAAGTATACGCACAGCCTTGCAAAGTATACTTCACGTTACTCGTACATGTACACAGGTGTTCGATGCATGCGCATTGCAACAAATTGCAATACCTCTATGAGTTACAATCCATATAAACATCTTAGTATGCAGTCTTGGTGAGGATAAGAGACTTCTTTCAAAATGTTAATAACCCCTCACCTTTTGAATGGTGTATATAGAAAAAAAAATACATTTGGCTTATACTGAAATTAAATTAGTCTTACATTGAGGTTAAAGTCAGGACTCAGCAGTGCCTATTCATGTGTGAAAATGGTTCTTTGTGCTCTCTGAACCATCCTTTAACCCTGATGAATATTGGCGTTGTCATCCTGGAATATGGCCATGATACATATTCCAACATGGTTGTTTAAGGAATGAAAAGCTACACACTCTGTTAGGGTTAAAATATATTATATATTAAGTTTATATAATACATTTAAATAGTTCATACTTGAATTACGAGATTCCAGTACCAATAATACTAATACTAACAATACTACAAATACTAACAAAAAATGTAACTGATGCTCATATGCCACCCACACTGAATGATATAGACAACAATAATACACCTGGGATAAACTTTCAAAATGTTTGCATTTGACACGGATAAATGTTAAATACAGAGATGATAAGGTGACTGTCATTCCTGTTAGCCTAAAAAGTAACAGGGTTGACAGTAACAGGTTTGACAATTTCAAGCTAATTTGCTATTTGCTAGCTTACAGACCAGATCACAAAAGCACATTTTGTACACTTTAAAGGGATATTACTTGTAGGTAATAATTATGTTACATTAAATAAATAAGTGTTTAAATGTATACTTCAAAAATGGTAACAGGTTTGACATTGCATGATATCCACCCTCAGTCAAACCTAATAAATCATCAAAAATAGAAAATTATAAAAGAGAGAGAAACATATTTTTATTTGAACTGTTGGCATCCTGGTTTAGAGATGATGTAACTTCCTGGAAGTGATGTCACTGGAATGTACCATTATTTATACAGGGTTCTTTGGTGAGGGTAACAGGGCTGACATGAAATAGGGGGCACCGATAAAATGATATATATTTCATAAAAAATAATGTATACTTACGCTAAAACATTGCTTGTCAATAAGACTATACTTAGAACAATATGCAAAAGTGATTTTTGTATCGTTTTGCATTCAATTTGCAAATTGCTGAAAAAGAACAATCATAGCAAGGGACAGGCCAAAAACCTTACCCTTATGAGAATAAATGCAATTTTAATTATTTAAAATAATATTTAATTGACTTTACTTTGATGTAATATTGATAAAACAATGCACAGTATTTATATATTTTTAAATCACAAATTTATTTGCTGTTATAGTACTTCTATGTCTACTTCTAGGCACCGATTTCGTGGAATGACCCAAATATAATTAAATCTCATATATTATATTTATGTAATGCAAATTATATTTTCTGAGTGGACTAACAGAAGTCTTTATCCCTGCACTTTCTGTTCAAACCTGTTATGCAGAGACACATTTAATTAATAGTAGTTAAAGTTTATTAGCCATTCAAACCTGAAGCATTTTAATCATAACAGCACTGGCAAAAATGGGCACATCGTCCCTAATGTAGTGCTCCATTGTCTATAACGATTACAGCTCCAGTACTTTGTGCCTGAAATTTCAACATTATCCCTTCTAAATGGAAAAAAATAACAATTTTCCAGAAATTTTCATGAGCAAATAGCACCATTTTCTTAGAATGACTCAAAAACATTGTGATGTGGCACGTTATCGTTCTTGTTTACAGTGCATCTGCATGCTTTATATATTTAGCTCCAGTTTTGTGATTTGCTATTTGGCTGTTTGTGTTACAAGCAGCTATGTCTCATAAAGTGGCCTCTATTCATATGATACAAATGTGTTCGATGCAGGTTAAAACAGAAAAGATTGCTGCCATTCCTCCTACTATATGTGTCAAACACATTTTGATAATGAGCAGCTAATGAGGGAACATAAGAGACTGCAAAAGAAAAATGTGCCAACACATACTAAAATAAGAAGACAAAGAGCAGAGAAGGGTAACGCTTGTTCACTCATTTAGCTCATTTGTGCAACAAAAAGCTTTGATAGGAGAAGGTTTGCTTTGATCTGTTATCATTACATGTGAGCTGCATCCAAGACGTGTCGCTGTGATCCACATGGGAAAAACACACTGTCTACTCATTGCTAAAGCTCAAAGTAATGTGCGTCCCTGTGTGTTTGGAAAATATCTGCATGTGTCAGCATTTTGACTACAGAGGTATAACAGCTAACAGGTTTACTACAAGAGAAGTAAACAAAAAATGAAGAAATTTGAGAATGGGGCAAAGCCCAAGCAAAATGAGTAAAAAAGAAAACAATAAATGTCTGATTTGTGGTTTAAAGTCGGCATGAAATGGAAGTTATGATAGTCTTTTCTTCCCTATTGTGCCATAAATCCAAGTGAAACGGCTTCTGAAACAAGAACAAATGTAGGGCGGGGCTGGATTTTGTCCATGGGGAATATAGTGCAACAGCCAGGTACCAGAAGTAAAAACTCCATTCATTTTCTCCATAAGGAAATTGATTTTGAACGTATTAAAGACAGACCTACTGTGAGCTATGAAGTTTTTAATCCATCATGGTATTTGCTTCTACTGAAGCCGTCAACCTGCATTATTTTAGCTTTTTTTTTTTAAATAATCGTAGTTAACAGTGGAATTCCTGATGAAAAACCACATTACCCATGATGCTGTACAGAAAATTACACCAATCAGAGAGTCAAAAAAAGCAGCGTGCTCCAACATCACTCTTTAGCTCCGCCCACTCCCATGAAGCACTGCGAATGACGTCATCGAGTCCATCTCCCTTTGCTTTCAAAATACTGAAATGTTTGCATATATATATATATATATATATATATATATATATATATATATATATATATATATATATATATGCATATTTTGCAATAAATTTAAAATATATTGTTTTTATACATATAATCAACGTTCAGAAATGAGTCATTTTATATTTCTTAATTTTTAATTCGATTATGCTGTTCGCAATGCTTCATGGGACTGTAGTTCTTTCCCTCACTAAAACCATTAAGACACACACACACATACACACACACACAGACTCTTGAGTAGCCAAACCTTCAATCTGACGGCAGAAGGTCTGGACTCTATCGCAGCGTTCATTGGCCAAGGACCGCCCAAGAGGGTGTTTGACTGATGTAATTCAACCAATCACAGTTCGTTTTGTTCTGCGTCATGTTTAGGGGTGTGAAATTGTAAAGTCAATGTCCTTATAACAAGCGTGCATCTAATAAATTATTCATTCAAGAACATTGTGCAAGTTTAATGCAACAATGGAGCTGCAAACTTCACGTACTTTTGAAATCCAGCGTTTAGTTGATCCTGGTAAGCGCTCATTGTCACAGTTGTAAACACGACGACGTTCTTCTTCCTTTTAGGGGGTTTGGCGTCACGTCAAATTCAACCAACCAGATGATGACTTTGAAAATCCTGAAATGTTTCCAGTTGTGTGTGCCATATGCATCAGACTTTCAGCCACGGTCAGTGGTCGTGACGTCTGAGGCTAAGACTAAGTACACAGTCTTGTACCTTTTTCTTTTTGTCCGATTTTAAAAAAAGCTTTTTACTTCAAATCAAAGTTTGTAGTGTTGTGATTCACCTCATAGCTGATTGGCTTGGTTCATCGCTTATAACTCTTTAATACAGACTATTTTAAAACCCCTATTGAAAAAATTAATTAAATTAAAAAATTCCAGAACCAGAGCCACTGAAAAAGGGCACTAATGCACTCGATTGGATGGTTGTGGTTTGCTATTGGTTGATCTCATGTGAGTGACAGGCTGCCCCGCCCTCGCTCCAGTAAACACATCATCAGAGAAGAGATGTTGCTGGAAGAGGGAGGGGAAGTTATTTTCGATTAAAGATTAGGAGGGCACATGAATTTTTTTTAAAATAATGATGTGCATAATTTATAATAAATACTGCAATATTCTATAAAAAAATAAGAATTGTCCGTTTTGATTTCATGGTGACTTTAAGAAAAATGCTATAGCCTTAGATCAGTCCTATACATTGTGCAAATCATGGCTGAAGTTTGCACTGATGTTTAGAGAAGTAAATAACTGTCTGGATGAATTACTCTGGCTCAGGTATCGCTGTGAGACTCTGAGCTGTACTGAAGTGCTTGTCACGCTGTGACAGATGAAATGCTCATGTTCAATGCCACCAGGGCCCCAAAGTAAACAGTCTGTGCTTGAATTTAAATTTTTCACTCAGACGTTTGACACTTCACGCTTTTATGACCTTGTTTGGTTTAATAATGTCTTGCTTATTTATTTACTTGTGTTTTTAAACGGTTATCACTGCAGGACTTCAGCATTCGCTCACTAGGGAGCTGTCACAATCAAAACACAAGTGCCAACACAAGAGCACTCAAATGTGAAATTATTCAGGAACAAATATATGAAAGGAAGGGACAGTGATTAAAATCAATCATTCAACAGTCTGGTTAATTTGGAAAAACAAAACTACATTAACATTTAATTAGGCAGCGGCTATTTGCACTAAGCAATAGGTGCTATTTATACTAAGTGAAAATAGCGTATTTTCTTTGCGTATATATGCTATTTACACTAAGTGCAAATAGCTGTAGATGCTATTTACACTAAGTGAAAATAACATATTTTCTTAGCGATAGATGCTATTTACACTAAGTGAAAATAGCTTATTTTCTTTGCGTATATATGCTATTTACACTAAGTGTAAATAGCTGTAGATGCTATTTACACTAAGTGAAAATAACATATTTTCTTAGCGATAGATACTATTTACACTAAGTGAAAATAGCATATTTTCTTAAGGATAGATGCTATTTACACCAAAGACTATAGAATAACACAAGACGTGTCACTCGTATTGTTTTGAATGGGAGAAAGTGTAACGCGCAATATGGCGGAATAAGTCCCGCCTTCTGAAGCCAAGAGCCAATCTCCGACTGGTAAAGTCATCGCGTCACTTCAGCGGCCGTTAGAATCACCGGTTTCTATAGAAACAGTCAGACGCGTGCCTCCGAAGAGACGCGCATTTAGGTCTGCGCATGCGCATTAGCTTGATCCAGCCTGAAAAAATTTTTGTTTTTTTGTCATGATTCGAGCGTTTAGAAACTAAATTTATGAGTCGGTTGTTGTTAGATTTCATTGGGGATTTCAAATATGAAATTTAATCGTAAGGTTGACGAACAGTTTTGGAGAATCTGATGTTTCCCCATTCAAAGAGATAGGAGCTGCATGATGTCCAGGATGCCCGAGAGGCGTTTCAAAGATGGCCGCCGAGTGAAATGACTTGTCTTAAAGGGACTTTGTTTACACTAAGTGCAAATAGCTGTAGATGCTATTTACACTGTGAAAGTGTATTTTCTTAACAACAGCATATTTTCTTCTTTACATTAAGTGACAGTAGCAGCATTTTCTTAGGTTCCGCACATCTTTTAAACTTGAGTGGCCCAACCAGACATTGGTGGGCAGAGCTAGTGTAAATAGCGTTTGCCAACAAGGGACGCTATTTGCACTTAGTGTAAATAGACACTCCATTTAAGTTATCATATAAAATAATTCGGTAACACTTTATTTTGATGGTCCACTTTAGAGATTCTACTACTTATAAATAACTTTGCAACTACATGTCAACTAACTCTCATTAGAGTATTAGTAGACTATCGCTTAATATTTGCTAACACTTTATTTTGATGATTTCCGAACAGACGATCTACTGACTATACATTTTTACAATGTAAGCTTTTTTTTTTTTTTTTTTTTTACAAAAGTCTTTACTGTCACTTTTGATGAATTGAATGCATCCTTGGATAAAAGTATTTAAAAAGTTCATCTTATACTGACCCCAAAATTTTGAACAGTATATATATATCCATTACCATTATATCTACCATTATATACTGCTCTATTTTCCAATTTAATAAACAGTCCTTTTGCAAAGCCTGCATTACATTTTGACAGGATCTCAATACAATCCATTCCAATAATATGCATCACACATACCGTATTGATGGATCCTTCAGAAATTTAGGTAAAGCATCAGATGCTACACAGGCAGGAACAGCACAATGTTTAGTGAACTTTCCCATATATAATTAATCCTGGGGGTGTTGAGGAATAATAGTATCTATCCTGCTATCTTCTAATTATCTCACAGTGTTATTATCTGCCACAAAGCTGCAGTTGTTTGCTGCAGAATACTTCAATAAATGTTCTTCTGGACAGTGGAGGAAGTTTAGAGTTCTGAAAACTGCAGTATGTTTTCATAGTACATCATGCTCGTTTATCTGAATACACAGGATTTTGATTTCTCATGATATGAACCCTTTTGGTAAGCAACTGATGAATGAAGTTCTTCATGTTCTTTGGATAGGAACATGGATGGAAGCACTGTGCCAATACGCATGTACAACATATAACTGCGGCAAGCTACAAAACATTTATCCTCACGCAATCAGTTTCTCTCTGTCTCCCTCCCTTGCTCTCTCCGTCTGTCTCCAGTCCACCTACACACGTATAAACACGCGTCTTTCTGTCTCTCTGATAAAGACGCCTGCAAAGGAAGTGATTTCTCATGGCTGATGGTTGGCTCTGGATTCCCGACTGACACTAAACTATAAAAGCTGCACAAAGATGCTGACACTCTCACTGCTGCCCAGTTTGATCTGTGATACTATTAGAAAAACAAGCCTGAGCCAAACCTCACCCAGAGATTCCTGCTCCATCTGGCACTGAAATGAAGAACTAGTGTTATAGACAGCAAATGATAATGTTCATATGCACACAATGAGCAGAGAGTGAATGCTTTAATTGATGATATATCTTAAGGATTCACTGAAATTAAAATAATTTTGGCCTAACCCATGAGTAATTATTTTTCATGTTATGGCCAATAACCAATTAAAATTCTATATGTTTACATTAAACATTAATGTAAACATTAAAAATAAAAACCTAAAAACTAAAGCCAATTGCAGCAAGTGACCATATCACAACATATAAATGGACTGTATGAAAAAATGTATATCCCTTTTGAAATTTGTTAAATATTACATTTAAAAGTGTTATTAATTTATTATTGCTTTTTAAGATTAACTTTATCAATTTCTAATATTGTCCAATAATCAATGTTACCGATATATTGCATACTCAATTTGACATAAGGCAGTGCTCATATAAAACATTTAAATAGGTTTAAATTAAATAACTTTCTATTTCATATGAAATCTTATTTACATCAATAAATAAAAAAATTTTAAAAGATAATTGTGACTGTTTATCTTTTTTTCTCAGAATTGCGAGTTATAAAGTCGGAATTGCGCATTATAGTGAGAATTGTTATTCAGACTTTACTTTTCGCAATTGCGAGTTTTTAATCACGCATTTCCGACTTTTGTAACTCACAATTCTGACTTGTTTTCTCAAAATTGAGATATAAACAATTGCGAGTTATAAAGTGAGAATTGTGAGATATAAACACGCAATTCTGAGAAAAAACGTTAGTCTTTTTTCCCCTCACAACTGGACATTATAACATGCAATTCTGACTTTATACTTCACAATTCGGACTTCATATCTCCCAATTCTGTCTTTATATCTCTCAATTCTGACTTTATATCTCGCAATTCTGACTTTATACTTCACAATTCTGACTTCATATCTCGCAGTTCTGACTTTATATCTCACAGTTCTGACTTTATATAACGCACTTCTGACTTTATATCACGGAATTCTGACTTCATAACTCGCAATTCTGACTTTATATCATGCAATTCTGACTTCATATCTCGCAGTTCTGACTTTATATCTCGCAGTTCTGACTTTATATCTCACAATTCTGACTTCATACTTCACAATTCTGACTTTATAACTCGCAGTTCTGACTTTCTATCTCGCAGTTCTGACTTTATCTCTCGCAGTTCTGACTTTATATCTCGCAGTTCTGACTTTCTGTCTCGCAATTCTGACTTTCTATCTCGCAGTTCTGACTTTATATCTCGCAGTTCTGACTTCATACTTCACAATTCTGACTTTATAACTCGCAGTTTTGACTTCATACTTCACAATTCTGACTTTATAACTCGCAGTTCTGACTTTATAACTCGCAGTTCTGACTTTCTATCTCGCAGTTCGGACTTTCTATCTCGCAGTTCTGACTTTATATCTCACAATTCTGACTTTCTATCTCACAATTCTGACTTCTTACTTCACAATTCTGACTTTATAACTCGCAGTTCTGACTTTATATCTCACAATTCTGACTATACTTCACAATTCTGACTTTATATCTCACAATTCTGACTTTATACTTCACAATTCTGACTTTATAACTCGCAGTTCTGACTTTATATCTCACAATTCTGACTATACTTCACAATTCTGACTTTATATCTCACAATTCTGACTTTATACTTCACAATTCTGACTTTATATCTCGCAGTTCTGACTCTATATCTCACAATTCTGACTTTATATCTCGCAGTTCTGACTCTATATCTCACAATTCTGACTTTCTATCTCGCAGTTCTGACTTTCTATCTCGCAATTCTGACTTTCTATCTCGCAGTTCTGACTTTCTATCTCGCAATTCTGACTTTCTATCTCGCAGTTCTGACTTTATATCTCACAATTCTGACTTTCTATCTCACAATTCTGACTTTATAACTCGCAGTTCTGACTCTATATCTCACAATTCTGACTTTCTATCTCACAATTCTGACTTCTTACTTCACAATTCTGACTTTATAACTCGCAGTTCTGACTTTATATCTCACAATTCTGACTTTATACTTCACAATTCTGACTTTATATCTCGCAGTTCTGACTCTATATCTCACAATTCTGACTTTATATCTCGCAGTTCTGACTCTATATCTCACAATTCTGACTTTCTATCTCGCAGTTCTGACTTTCTATCTCGCAATTCTGACTTTCTGTCTCGCAGTTCTGACTTTCTATCTCGCAATTCTGACTTTCTATCTCGCAGTTCTGACTTTATATCTCGCAGTTCTGACTTTATATCTCGCAGTTCTGACTTCATACTTCACAACTCTGACTTTATAACTCACAGTTCTGACTTTCTATCTCGCAGTTCTGACTTTCTATCTCGCAGTTCTGACTTTATATCTCGCAGTTCTGACTTTATATCTCGCAGTTCTGACTTTATATCTCGCAGTTCTGACTTTATATCTTGCAGTTCTGACTTTATATCTCACAATTCTGACTTTATACTTCACAATTCTGACTTTATATCTCGCAGTTTTGACTTCATACTTCACAATTCTGACTTTATATCTCACAATTCTGACTTCATACTTCACAATTCTGACTTTATAACTCGCAGTTCTGACTTTATATCTCACAATTCTGACTTCTTACTTCGCAATTCTGACTTTATATCTCGCAGTTCTGACTTTATATCTCGCAGTTCTGACTTCATACTTCACAACTCTGACTTTATAACTCGCAGTTCTGACTTTATATCTCGCAGTTGACTTTCTATCTCGCAGTTCTGACTTTATATCTCACAATTCTGACTTCATACTTCACAATTCTGAATTTATAACTCGCAGTTCTGACTTTATATCTCACAGTTCTGACTTTATATCTCACAATTCTGACTTCATACTTCACAATTCTGACTTTATATCTCGCAGTTCTGACTTTATATCTCGCAGTTCTGACTTTCTATCTCGCAGTTCTGACTTTCTATCTCGCAGTTCTGACTTTATATCTCACAATTCTGACTTCATACTTCACAATTCTGACTTTATAACTCGCAGTTCTGACTTTATATCTCGCAGTTCTGACTTTCTATCTCGCAGTTCTGACTTTATATCTCACAATTCTGACTTCATACTTCACAATTCTGACTTTATAACTCGCAGTTCTGACTTTATATCTCGCAGTTCTGACTTTATATCTCACAATTCTGACTTAATACTTCAGAATTCTGACTTTCTATCTCGCAGTTCTGACTTTATATCTCACAATTCTGACTTCTTACTTCGCAATTCTGACTTTATAACTCGCAGTTCTGACTTTATATCTCACAATTCTGACTTTCTATCTCGCAGTTCTGGCTTTCTATCTCGCAGTTCTGAATTTCTATCTCGCAGTTCTGACTTTCTATCTCGCAGTTCTGACTTTATATCTCACAATTCTGACTTCATACTTCACAATTCTGACTTTATAACTCGCAGTTCTGACTTCATACTTCATAACTCGCAGTTCTGACTTTATATATCACAATTCTGACTTCATACTTCACAATTCTGACTTTATAACTCGCAGTTCTGACTTCATACTTCATAACTCGCAGTTCTGACTTTATATCTCACAGTTCTGACTTTATATATCACAATTCTGACTTTATACTTCACAATTCTGACTTTATATCTCGCAGTTCTGACTTTATATCTCGCAGATCTGACTTCTTACTTCGCAATTCTGACTTTATAACTCGCAATTCTGACATTATATCTCACAATTCTGACTTCTTACTTCGCAATTCTGACTTTATAACTCGCAGTTCTGACTTTATATGTCACAATTCTGACTTTCTATCTCGCAGTTCTGACTTTCTATCTCGCAGTTCTGACTTTATATCTCACAATTCTGACTTCATACTTCACAATTCTGACTTTATAACTCGCAGTTCTGACTTCATACTTCATAACTCGCAGTTCTGACTTTATATCTCACAGTTCTGACTTTATATATCACAATTCTGACTTCATACTTCACAATTCTGACTTTATATCTCGCAGTTCTGACTTCATACTTCACAACTTTCTTGAATTCACAATTCTGACTTTATATCTCGCAGTTCTGACTTTATATCTCACAATTCTGACTTTATATCTCACAATTCTGACTTCTTACTTCGCAATTTTGACTTTATACTTCACAATTCTGACTTTATATCTCACAATTCTGACTTCTTACTTCGCAATTCTGACTTTATATCTCACAATTCTGACTTTATACTTCACAATTCTGACTTTATATCTCGCAGTTCTGACTCTATATCTCACAATTCTGATTTTCTATCTCGCAGTTCTGACTTTCTATCTCGCAATTCTGACTTTCTATCTCGCAGTTCTGACTTTATATCTCGCAGTTCTGACTTTATATCTCGCAGTTCTGACTTTATATCTCGCAGTTCTGACTTTATATCTCGCAGTTCTGACTTTATATCTCGCAGTTCTGACTTTATAACTCGCAGTTCTGACTTTCTATCTCGCAGTTCTGACTTTCTATCTCGCAGTTCTGACTTTCTATCTCGCAGTTCTGACTTTCTATCTCAGAATTCTGACTTCATACTTCACAATTCTGACTTTATAACTCGCAGTTCTGACTTTATATCTCACAGTTCTGACTTTATATCTCACAATTCTGACTTCATACTTCACAATTCTGACTTTATGTCTCGCAGTTCTTACTTTCTATCTCGCAGTTCTGACTTTCTATCTCGCAGTTCTGACTTTATATCTCACAATTCTGACTTCATACTTCACAATTCTGACTTTATAACTCGCAGTTCTGACTTTATATCTCACAGTTCTGACTTTATATCTCACAATTCTGACTTCATACTTCACAATTCTGACTTTATATCTCGCAGTTCTGACTTTCTATCTCGCAGTTCTGACTTTCTATCTCGCAGTTCTGACTTTCTATCTCGCAGTTCTGACTTTATATCTCACAATTCTGACTTCATACTTCACAATTCTGACTTTATAACTTGCAGTTCTGACTTTATATCTTGCAGTTCTGACTTTATATCTCACAATTCTGACTTTATATCTCACAATTCTGACTTCATACTTCACAATTCTGACTTTCTATCTCGCAGTTCTGACTTTATAACTCTGTAACGAAGCGGGACTGAGGCAGAGATCCATTTGCAGCTTTTATTAAAGTGAGAGTGGTCGTACAGACAGGGTCAAACAGGAGCAAACAGGAACAGCAAGGGACAGGCAGAATCGTGGTCAAGGAACAAGCAATGATCAGGACAGGCAGATATCACTCACAGGTCGGTATACAAAGCAAGGGTCAGGACAGGCAGCAACGGGTTAATAAACAGAAAACAGGCAGGATCAGTAACAATAAACAGGCAGACAATAAACACAGGGAAACGCTCGGAAATGATACACTGGTTAATCAAGACTTCGCGGTGAGGTGGTGTGTGTGTGAGTCCTTTATAGTCCTGGTAATGAGTATCAGCTGGGTGTGGTGATTAGTGTGGAGTGTGCATGGCTGTATGTGGCAACAGGTGATTGGTGGAGTGAGTGCATGTGATTGACAGGGAGGATTATGGGAAATGGAGTCCGGAGTGAACAGGAACAGACTGTGATCGTGACAAACTCGCAGTTCTGACTTTATATCTCGCAGTTCTGACTTTATATATCTCGCAGTTCTGACTTTATATATCTCGCATTTCTGACTTTATATCTCGCAATTCTGACTTTATATCTCACAATTCTGACTTTATATCTTGCAATTCTGACTTTTTAACTCGCAGTTCTGACTTTATAACTTGCAGTTCTGACTTTCTATTTTGCAATTCTGTTTTTCTATCTCGCAGTTCTGACTTTATATCTCGCAATTCTGACTTTATATCTTGCAGTTCTGAGAAAAAAAGTCAGAATTGTGAGATAAAAACTCACAATTACCTTTTTTATTTTTTATTTCATGGCAGAAACAAGCTTCCATAATTTCATGCTTTTATAGAATGGAAAAAATGTAAAAAGGTGGTCAAAGCAATTTATGAGAAAAATATCTAAAAAGCAGATTATTTCTTAATCAGAATTTTTTTCTTAAAAAAGATATCTTAGAAAAGACATTATCTTGTGGAGCAAATTTGCATAAATTACAGATGTAATTATAGAAATTTATTAGAAATTTTTAAAACGGGAACAATTTTTTCTTAGCATAAACCTGAATTGAAATACTGAAAACCAGAAAACACTTTGTCAGTGGGAAGGTACATAAATTGAATTCAAGATATCTTTTTGTGAAAACAAGCATTACTGTGCTTCTTAGGTTAATCTATCTTCTTTTAAAGAGGTTTAGATAATTTTACCGTAAAACAAGACAAAATAGTGATTAATAAAATTATTATTATTCGGTAGTCTGGCAGAGAGGCATATGTTATTTTAGTGGAAAAGAGGCCACAACTTTCTGCAAAACTAGCCAGCAGTGTGTGTGTGTATGTGAGAGAGAGAGAGACCTAGCCTCACAGGTAGTACACACATATCAGTTTCACTGCAGCCTGTACACTGTGCCTCATTGCTGATCCCAGACCTGAGTGCAGTCTATTCTTGGAAGATGTTGGAAACCCCAGGGGATGCAAGACTGGAAATGGAGTAAAAGGAGAATTTAACAAAGGGAGTGAGAGAGGCGTTGTGTGAGTGTGTGTGAGCAGTGTGTTCATGCATAAATCTGCTCCTGACTTTGCATACCCAAGGACTCTGAAACTAGATAGCATTGAAGAGCTCCAGCACCAAACCCCAAAAGCTCTTGGACCAGATTCAACACACCTCTGGCATCAAGCTCTATGTACTGCACTCTCTGCATATCTCTCTGCATCGGCTCTTAAGTTGATTGGTGGCCACATCACAGCGTGTCTCAAAGTTTACAATATATGAGCCGTGCTGAAGTGTTTAAAGTTACGCTGTGCCACTGGGCCAACATTATTTTATTGCCACAAGTGATAGAGACAATCGTTCAGACTGGCCTGATGATATTTGTGTCCAGTCATTGAAATAAAATAGATCATAAATTCCCAGTTCTGTTTTTGCATAATAAAAGACTCTTTTTGCCCATGCCATTTTGCAAATGATTATGAGGATGGCTGAATCAAATTGTGATCTCTGTAATATGTGAATTATTCCTGCTAGAGAGATTTCAACAATGTCTCAAAACATGCTCAGATGTGCCAAGAAAACCTGCAAAGTCAGAGATTCACTCAAATTCAATCAAAAAAATGTAAGTTAAATGTACTAATTCTCATCTAAAACCAAATTACCAAGACAATGCGACATGGTTTATACTGTAGCTCTACATTATTTTGCACAGTGCATCAACTGCTATCAAGATGTATCACGTATCATCAAATATATCTATTTCTTGAGTATCAAATCAGCGTATCAGAATGATTTCTGAAGGATCATGTGACACTGAAGACTGGGGGTAATGATGCTGAAAATTCAGCTTTGCCATCACAGGAATATATTACATTTTAAAATATATTCAAATAGAAAACCGATATCTTAAATTGTAACAATATTTCATGATATTACTGTTTTTGCTGTATGATTTATCAAATAAATGCAGCTTTGGTGAGACTTCACTCTAAAAACTGCTGGGTTAAAAAAACCAAGCCGGGTAAAATACCTAAAAGCACCTATTATGCCCTCTTTCACATGATGTAATATAAGTCTCTGGTATGGTCAAGTTTCAGCTTAAAATACCTCACAAATTTGCCCCTAATTGGGGGTGAGCAAAAACATGCCTTTTACTATATTAATATATTGCTGGCTAAAATAATTAATCCAAAATTGGTTGATAAAAATGGCTGGGTAAAAACAACTCAATCCCTGGTTTTGTCCATATTTAACCCAGCAGTTTTTAGAGTGTTTGAATTTAAAAATCCTACTGACCCTAATTTTGTGAATGTTACTGTATATATCTCATAAGGAATGTTGAAAGAAATGTCTGAGACAAAGTTTGATACTTACAGATGAAAACTGATTGAAATAAATGTACATTTCACACTTGTGCAACAACATTTTCTGTGAGATAACACTGAAAAAAATGTTAAGTATTACACATCAACATGTTTGCATACTGAAAACAGTTCTTGAGTGCTGGTGCCAGTGATGGGTGTCATATCAGCCTGATTTTCATTATAAACCTTCATGCTCTGAATCCTCTAGGAATGAAAGGGCATGACATAAAAAACACATTAAGAATAGAACCGCGGGAGCTGATGGCAGCGATCCTCTGAGCAGCGGGAGGACACACAACTGGTATTAAGACAGAGACTTTGCATAAATCTGGATGGTAATCTCTCACTCAGATGATGAGATTGCCGCTCTCGCTTGCACTAATCTTTCTGAAGGAATCCGAAGATTACAAGCATCTCAAGAATACCTCGCTGGAAGCGATGGCTGCCTCTCTGATTAGTGTCTGACGGCAACAGGGGCTTAAACAAGTTTGAGATGTAGAATGTGATTTAGGTCCACAAATGGAAGCAAGGGGATAGAGAGAGAGAGATGGTGGTATATATAGTTCAGTCATGAAACTCTGCCTCTGCCTCAGCAGCCAATGAGATTGCTTGCTGAACATTTAAAGGTGGGGTAAGCGCTATTACAAAAACGCTGTTGGACACTGTTGATTTTTGAAATAAACCCAAACAAACACTCCCCTCTCTTCATTGCTCCGCCTACAAAACTCACCCTCCAAACCAGGGCTGGACTGGGACAAAAAAATGGCCCTGGCATTTTTGTTCAGACCGGCCCACCACAATCGGTCGGACACCACCCACCAGAGTATTACAATTATTTGGTAGTTATTAAAAGTACACTTAGTAAGAGTAGGATTTCTAGATGGACAATGTGCTCCATGATATAAAAGTTAACCCTTAGAACGTGGATGTAGAATACTGATAATTCTATAAAGAATTTAAAAAAAAAATTTTTTTCAATGAAACAGACAGCAGAAAAACTATAATTTACAATTACAAATATACTTTGTTTTAAACAGCACAAACCCCTGTTTAAGAATCAAACATTTACCTCTCATTGTTTAGATACTCCCCATTAAAAACAATGAAAAAGAAAACTATACTACCAAATTACTCACAAAAAACGTCCTAATAAAATGATAAGAATGCTATTCACTTGCCATAAACAACCAAGTGTTCACACCAGAGTAATAGGGTACAAGAGCTACAAAACATAACTTTTTATAGCCGAAAAGTGAGATCTAGTAGACCATCATCACGACTAACAGCTATAAATAGACACCTATAGTCTCGTTGTGAAATAAACACATCATCAGTAATATTACATTATAATAATAACCTGAATTTTTTTTTTTTTTTTTTTTTTTTGAAAAATCAAATTGCATCATTTCAGGTTTTTCTATGAGAAGGGCCGTTACTGCATAAGTGAACTCTGATAGCTACAAGGGCACTGCTACAAAAAACAGTGCAAAACAACTTTTGCTGTGCTATTTGACTTTAGCTGACTGAGTGACCAGTGCAGTATAGGTGACAGTCTGACTTTATAATAACGACGACGATTATGTTGTCTTATAATATTCATTAATTTAAGCATCATCGTCGCCGTCGCATCATGAGTCCATCGCTGTTAATCATGTAACTACCCTGCTTACCGCTTCTATTATACTCTCCTGCTTACTCTGTCCCTCATTGGCTTCACTGTCAGACACCTGCTGCTCTTCTGCCATACAGGTCTCCTCCATGTTCTTCTATGTTCACCTGTTTTTGCACGTCAGGTACTGTAAGTTTGGAAACTGAAGCTATAGTAACCGCACTAAACATGCCTGTAATTTTTGCACGTTGAGGCATCAACCTCTACATTTTTTTTATTTTTTATTTTTTTGCCCGCAACTTCTCCGCACCCCCCTTGCACTTGCACTTTTGTTTCTCCATCCTCCTAATCCACGGATGTTCTGGCGAAACAGAGGGGACGGGGTGGAATCTGTTAAGAGATGTGATTGGGCCAGCCCAGTGTCAGTATGGAAAATGAACCAATGGGCCGCTGTCCCTGCTTTATGGGCCGGTCGTTGGCCAATTTTATGTTTATTAAAAAAAATCATATCATATAGCGGCCCCGCCCTCAAGTGCGTCGGCCCACCGGGCATTTGCCCGGTATGCCAGATTACCAGTCCAGGCCTGCTCCAAACCGAACCACCCTGCACCCGCTCGCCGAGTGCACTAACAATGATGCTAAACGCCGCATTCTCTAGCGGTCGTCAATGCACCTCTTGAAACAGCTTTAGGGGCAGTTCTGACCTAATGGTTAGAGAGTTGGACTTGTAACCTGAAGATTGTGGGTTCAAGTCTCAGTACCAACAGGAAATGTAAATGGGAGAGTGAATGAACAGCGCTCTCTTCCACTCTCATTACCCACAACTTGATCAAGGCACCTAAACCCCAATCACTGCCGCAGCAAAAATGGCTGCCCACTGCTCTGGGTGTGTGTTCACGGTGTGTGTTGAAATGCAGAGCACAAATTCCGAGTATGGGACACCATACTTGGACACATGTCACTGTTGTGTATACAACTGCGACAATGAGTGCTTATCAGGATCAACTAAACGCTGTATTTTCAAAAGTATGTGAAGTATGTAAAGTTCGAGGCATAGACTCTTTTAAATACGTCCAACAGTTTTACACACCAGTCTGTTATTGAAGGGACATCGACTTTACATTTTCACACCCCTAAACATGATGCAGAACAAAACAAACTGTGATTGGTTGCTTTACATGTTAGTCAGACAGCCTCTTGGTCCTTGGCCAATGAAAGCTGTTATGGAGTCCAGACCTTCTGCCATCAATGTGAAGGTCTGGCTACGCGAGACTAGCGCTGGTTGGCAACATAAAAATAAAATGCTGGCGTTGAACGAGTTATGCTAATGCTAAGACTATTCCGTGAGCTGTCATGATTGAAATTCAGTTAAAAGTCCAATCCTGTATTTGTGTTTCATCTATACTTAAAGGGAAAGATCACTCAAAAAACAAAAAAAAATTAATATATATTAGCCTAAATAAACCATTAGCTGTTTTTAATAAAATTTAATAAAAATCAGTGGCATCCAAAACAACACTGAACTCCACTGACTTACATTATATGAACATTTTTCAAAATATCTTTGCGTTCCATAGGCGAAGGGCTCTGACATGAAGAAAGATGCGCAGCACATGCTTATGCCAAGTTTACACTACAAGGAAGGGTTGCACCAGCTGTTCATAAGTTCTTTCTTAAGTTGGAATGTAAAGTCCACAATAGCGGCTTAGTAACTACTAGCTAGTTTGTAACTAACTCTGTACTTTATTCGGTTGCACCATTTGTTCTTAAGGCAGAACGTAGCTAGTAGCTTGTAAGGTCTCCGTAAAGTAATGCGTAGTCGCATAATATGACGTTTACCTTCAGTTATCCTTCAAATATGTAAGCAGAAGTTCTTGAAATGCCATGAATTTCATCTTTCATTCTAACTTATTTTGCCTCACGTACACTGTAAAAAAAAATCCCAGTAAAATGTACGGTAAAAAACGGCAGCTGTGGTTGCAGGAACTTTACCGTAAAAAATACAGTAGCAACGTAAAAAAAAATCTGTTAAATTTACGGTAAAATAATGTATTTCATTAACTGATATAATGTTAATTTACCAACCTAATGAAGTACTAATATCTGTTTTGTACCTTTATAATACACTGACAGTCACCAAACACAGTGGTGATAAGAGTCACATGATGAATCAAAGTTCATCACAAGCAGATTTTCCCCAAGCTGAGAAGGACAATACTAATATATAGAAGGTGCACACAGTGTCATTCACACACACACACTAAACACCATCATGGTAACATGCATGACATTTTAAAAATGCAATAAACATTAATTTAACAACATTAGATGTAACATAAAACCCTAATGTACATAACTGATTAGAAAAAAAATGAGAAAAACCAAGAAGAAACAGAGTTATTTCAACGAAAATATATCAAATGTGAAGTGTGGCGCAGGGAATTGTGGGAATGTCAATTTACGTTTTTTCACTGTAAATTTTACAATAAATTGTTATTTTTCACTTCCAAAAACTGTGAATTTAACGGTATTTTACTGTAAAATTACATTATATTAAATTATATTTTACCGTTAGATCTATTACAGTTATTCACCGTATATAGTACGGAAACTTTCTGTAAACCAATTGACAGTTTTTCACCGCAGCATTTTTACAGTCTTTTACTGTTAAAATCATGGTAATTTTTTACAGTGTAGCTAGTTACAGTAAAAATACGTTTCCGTTAAATACAATAGCCTACTTAATCATGAATATGTTATTATAAGTAAATAACATTTGGAAACTGTATTTGAAACTAAATTAATAAGGATCAATAAATAGATACTGATACAAAAAAACAAACAAACATAAGAAGAGACATTTATTGATTATGACTGATTTTATTTGATATGCACAACACGGAGTGATGGGACCGATGCACACAACGGCATGCTGTTTAGGACGGGTTCGTGTTGAAGAGTGGCTAAGTAATATTTTCACATAATGTTCTCTCTCTTAAAATGTAAGCGAGTGTATAATATGTCAGCAGCATCATATATGTCTAAAGAATTAAGTCTGTCAGGTAAAACAAGAGCTCATTGATGCAGGTCAGTCAGTCTGCTATTTTATTCCAACCGTTACTCCTGATAGGAGGCTTCCGTAAATATTTAGTGTATACGTAGAGTTACGCTTCAACTAAGTTTAATGGTGCAACACAAAAATATTTAGTAAAGCGTAAGTTGTAACTTAGTGCACATTTACGTCAAAACTAGGCAACGTTGTAACTTACGCACAGCTGGTGCAACCGGCCCCAGGACTTTAAACATCGGCAGATCGCGGTGCTGTTCAGACTACATTTCTTGCTGTGGTTTCTTGAAGTCGTTGTGGTGTTCACACTACGTAAATGATCCGCAACACAAGGTTACACACTACACGAGCTGGCAACAATTCTGTCACCCAATGGATTTATTTGAAAATGGATGTTGGGAAGAAATTAGATTAAATTTTGAATTGAATTTAATTTAATTAAAATTAAAATAACAGTATATTAAAAGTTTAAAACATTCTGGCTGACCTCCCAGAGTTGAGGCGACCATATTGTTTCCATGAAGACGTGTCATGGTTGTCACGTGACACACCGCGGACAGTCGGCCACACTATATGACAGATGTATCGCTTTTCTCACCATCTCATCAACTATCTGATATTCTGATTCTCAAATATGTGCAAGTGAGTGTTTTATCATTTAAAAACCTATATAATGACCTTGATCTTAATATAACATGAATTCATCCATTTGTCCTGAAATACATGTGGCGGTGAAGTTGGAGAACAATAGAGTGAGTGAGCTTTATAGTTACTTACACAATAAACGTCAACAAATTATATTTGAATGGATTGTTATTGCTGCTTCCATAGACATCAGTGTATATTTCATTGGCTGTTGCGTCCTGACACGTGACACCACAGGATATCGAGTCAGCCAGATATTTAGCATGCTAGATATTTGTCTACCGTCAGTAGATGGTAAAGATTGGCGAGCGCCGATCACCCGCTGATTTCCCCTGATCACAGCCCGACTTCGTTAACTTGCAAATCGGGCTTAAATCTGGCTTAAAATCCTGTAGTGTAAACTTGGCATTAATAAGCGCATGCATAATAAGTGCATGCTTATTATGTGTTCAGTCTGTAGATGCGTAGTGCTTCTTTACAAAGTGACATCGCCAACTACTGGCTTGACATGCAATGTACAGCATTTTTAATAATTTTCCCAGACCCGTGTGAATGGGTATTGTTTTAAAAACATTTTCATCTGTACGCAAATAATGCAAAGGAAAAACCTTTCCATTTTCAGTATTTCATTGTCATGTAAACGTACCCTTAATTAACTAATAAGGTTCCTTTCTTTGTTGCATTCTGGTCAAAGTGTGGTTTTCCCACTGGTTCCTTAGGGATATTCAAGGAGTGATACATAAAAAAAGAAATAAATAACACAAATTGACAATGCAGCAAGACTTCTGAATATCCCAGAAGCAGCTAGATTAATGGGAGACACCTTCAAAACATGATTCTATTGTGAGAATACCAAGCAGTCTATATAAAAGATTGTTATTCCATTGCTGCACATAGGACATGCTGCACTCTTTCATGCATTGCTAATGTAATGCCTGTAGTGCTCCTTTTCCAACCATGCCCAATGCCTTATGCTGTCTTTTGCATGTACAAACACACACAAGAGCCCATCTCACACACACAGAATCCTGCACCTCACAGGTCATCTCTTCTCCAACATGCTTTCCACAGTCCTGCATCTTTACTTCCAACACAGTATCTTAAATGCCAACTCAATAATACATAATTATAGGGGAAGGGCATTTCAGAAGCACTTGTCTTCACAAAGTACCCAATAAAAAGCAATTAATGTGCCTTAAGTTGGATCTCAGAGCTATCTCTCTTGGTCTATCACAACTCGTTTTGCCTTTATCCGCTTGAATGCTGGAGTGCCTGCTTGACGAGGCATCGCGAACGAACGGAGGATTTAGAAGATGAGAGATTCAGTGTGTGTGTGTGTATATGTGGGGAGGGGATTAATATCCTGAGTCGTGGCAGCAGATGGGATTTTTTTCACTATTGTCTGCCGTAGACCTCTCAATGTAACGCGATCGTGTAATTGAAACCACATCCATTGTTGCATGCAGAAAAGTGAGAAGCTGCGGTGCAATACATAGTGCTCCACTGCGCTCTGCACTTTGCATTACAACATGCATTTCTACATGCACATTTCTTTAGCGAAAGAAACTAATGCAAATGAGTTAAATCAACTCAAAACAAGATCCTAACAGGGTGCCACAGAACACATACAGTGGATAATGTAGTACTTTGGCTATTCCTGCCCATAATAACATTATAATGAAAGAGTGTACAAGCCCTGTGCAGTGGATCAACACCTCTGACTTGCCCAGCTGAGAGTATCGATTTATGTTCTGTGGTAAAGAGACCCTTTAGAAGACGATCGTAAACATGCTTGTAGAAGCTCTGCAAGGCCAAGTGAGACGAGTGGGGTAATGAGAAGGAATATTCATGTGGCTGCAAACACATATTAATAGGTGTATATCCCACAGCCCACTGGATTTATTAGTATGTAATAGGTCTGGCAATCTAAAAGTTTAGTGGCCCTGCATCAAGACGAATCTGTCTCACTGTGATTAATGAACAAGTCTTAAAGGGTTAGTTCACCCAAAAATGAAAATTCTGTCATTTATTACTCACCCTCATGTCATTCCACACCCTTAAGACCTTCGTTCATCTTCGGAACACAAATTAAGATATTTTTGATGAAATCCGAGTATATGTCTATGACTCGTCCATAGACAGCAATATAATCAAAACTTTCAAGGTCCGGAAAGGCACTAAAGACATTGTTAAAACAGTCGGCGTGACTGCAGTGATTCAACCTTAATGTTATGAAGCGACGAGAATACTTTTTGTGGGCAAAAACAAAACAAAAATAACAAATTTATTCTTCTTTTCTGTGTCATTCTCATTCCTTGTTTACGTCTAGGTTCTATGTTAGAACGCCGACTCATTATTGGCCGACTCCTGCGTCAGCATCACACGCATGCATCGTGCTGCTCACGTGATCAGCTTTGGCCAATACTGAGCTGGCATTCAGACGTAAACACAGAAGCCTTCACTGTGCTTACAGCGACAACCGCGTAAGGATAATTACAGGGAAGAGAAGAGATTGTTGAATAAAGTTGTTATTTTTTAGTTTTTGCACACAAAAAGTATTCTCGTCGCTTCATAAAATTAAGGTTGAATCACTGCAGTCACGTCGACTGTTTTAACAATGTCTTTAGTACCTTTCTGGAGCTTGAAAGTGGTGATTATATTGCTGTCCATGGACGAGACGTATACTTCTCAGATTTCATCAAAAATATCTTAATTTGTGTTCCAAAGATGAACAAAGGTCTTAAGGGTGTGGAATGACATGAGGGTGAGTAACTAATGACATTACTTTCATTTTTGGGTGAAATAACTCTTTAAAAGGAACAGTTCGCCCAAATTCATGATTTATTTGTATGAATTTCTTGCTTATGTGGAACACAAAAGAAGAGATTTTGAAGAACGATAGAGTCCAAATGACCCAGTGACTTTCATTGTGGTCTTTTGACTTTTTCAAATTTTTCAAAATGTCCTCTCTAAGTAAATTGTAACATTTTATTTTTTATTTTTGGGTGAACTATCCATTTAAATCTTATTGGAGTAAAAACATACAGTAGATGTTCCATTCCTTTTTAGTTTAGTTTGACATAAGCAGTTGTGCAGCATATTTACAGCTGTCTTACACTCAGTTGCACACATATTCAAAACCGCAGGACTCAGAATGGCCCATGCACAGCAGGGAGCTGATATTCACAGGTGTGCATCATTTTAAGACAGTGAAGAATCCAAACTCATGACTCTAGCAAAAATATTGCAAAGCACTGACAAAAAATAAAGATATATTATCCGTCACCAACACATAGCTTCCACACTATGCTGATGTAACACTACTTTATAACAACTTACATTTTTACATATGCATAGGATTTACAGATCAGCTATAATGTCCTAAAACTAGGTTTATATTCATATTTGAGTTCTGTAACACGAGAGTGAGAGGTAACACCATCAGTTTAACCAGTTACAGGGATAAAATCACTATCATATATGACATTAACCCTCTTTATTGAAGTAAACAAGTAAATTTGATTACCCCAATAAATCCATGTATACAATTTAATTAGTTTTTTGGTGTTACAACTCGAGTAGTAGGGTAAGGTGTAACACCAGCGCTGTTTATAATGTGTACACCGTTTAGAAACTATTTTCAATTTGTAGCAGACAAATATGTGAATATTATATTAAAGTCTGAACGCATACAGGCACTAGAGTTACAGATGTTGAAACAAGTGCCTCATCATATACTTGTGCTGATAGTTATTTTAAAGTGTCACCAAACGAACTTTTTACTCCGTTTGTTCACTTTTATTAGGAGCTACTTACCGCCCATTCAATGGCGCATCTTTCTTTTGCTTTTTATTCATCACAGCAGGGACACAGTTCGTGAGCTCGGTCCAGTCCGCGTGCAAACCGCAACTCCAGCCCGTGGAAAAGCGCGAGAAGAGCCACGACTCCGCTTTCCCGGGTCGGTGACACGTGCATTTCTTCTGGCCGGAGCGGCAGTCGCACGGGCGTTCCAGGTGGATGTTCCGCACCAGGTGTCTCCCGAACGTCGTTCCTCCGGTCTTTTGGATGTGGAGGAACACTATCACGTCGTTCCCCTTGATGTCGAAATCCACGTGGCGCTCGAGGTCGTCGCGCGTGAAGTTGAATTTGGACTGGAACCTAAAAGAAGCGTCCTCGTCCGGATCCGGAGACTCTGTGTTGACGTCTGAGGGATATTTGGAGAGCGGAAAACTCTCTCCATTCCCAAACCGACAGGACGTGCTACCCGCTGGACAGATGTACTGATAGCCAATCATGACAAATAAAACGGTCAAAACAGGAACTAAAAGGAGTTTGTTGGATTTATCATCCATGGCAAAGACCATGAACCGGAGGATCACGCCATTGGTGATGCTGTAGCCGCTGAATGAGTCCTCCAGGTGCTTTATACGGATGATGCTCGCAGGCAAAGTGTGATCCGGCACAAGAATACAGCACACAGCGCCTTCAGTTAGATCACAGTTACATAAAGATCAGTTGGACCGTAAAAATTGTAGACAGAAAGGAAAAACAATCCTTGCGTTTCCTCATTGTAACTTGGACGCTTTACAAGGAGCTTTATAACTGCCTGATATAGCCTAACAGTGCAGGACTTTGAGAATCCATTTGCAGTGCCGATTTTCTCAGTGTTTGACATAAATTGTATCCGTCCTCGTCCCATAGATTATAACGTAAGGCTTGGCAGGGTAGATGAGATCTGGACTCATTGTAAAACACATCCAGATATCCGTTCCGTCGCTGTGAGCTTCAGCTCTGAATTATTGCACTGCTTTGTGATGCAGGTTCCTCCGAGATTAGCTTTAAGAAGTTGGGTTCCTGTTGCAACTTGCTCATCGTGTCGAGAGAGAGAGAGAGATCTAGAAGCCAGTGGGTGCATTGGATGAGAGCATGTAATTACATTGGGTCTATCTGAATGATTTTTCATTCAAAAGCAACTAAAATTGGGCAAATGTAGAAATAGGTGGGATAGTTAGACTTCATTCCCGTTATATCCATATGAGTTTCCTTAAATGTTTAAAAGTAATTACTAAATCTACCCTTTGAAAGCAAATAGTTGTTTTTGCGTTCCTATGTTGAAGATGTCACATCGAGGGGCGTGGCAATGCCCAATTCATAGCCACTGGCGGGAAAGGTACTGGTAAGGAAAATGACAAGAGATCTGAGGTAAAACCTTAATGTAATATAAAAGTAAAAGATCATTTATAGTTAAAAAAAAAAAAAAGAGGAAAGATGATTAAAGGGTTAGTTCACCCAAAATTCTGTCATTTATTACTCACCCTCATGTTGTTCCACACCCGTAAGGCCTTCGTTCATCTTCGGAACACAAATTAAGATATTTTGATTAAATCCGATGGCTAAGAGAGGCCTACATTCACAGCAATGACACTTCGTCTATCAAGATCCATAAAGGTACTAAAAACATATTTAAAACAGTTCATATGAGCGACGAGAATACTTCTTGTGCGCCAAAAAACAAAATAACGACTTTTCACCAATATAGTTATGGGCCGATTTTGAAACACTGCTTTGGAGCTTTACGAATCAAATCAGTGACCTGGATCTCCTTTCAAACTGCTAAACTGCTGAAATCACGTGACTCTGAGTCACTAATTCGGTTCGTAAAGCTCCGAAACAGTGTTTTGGAATCGGCCCATCGCTATATTGTTGAAAAGTCGTTATTTTGTTTTTTGACACACAAAAAGTATTCTCGTTGCTTTATAATATTAAGGTAGAACCACTGTACTCACATGAACTGTTTTAAATATGTTTTGAGTACCTTTATGGATCTTGAGAGAGGAAATGTCATTGCTGTGAATGCAGGGCTCACAGAGCCATCGGATTTTATCAAAATATCTTAATTTGTGTTCTGAAGATGAATGAAGGCCTTGCGGGTGTAGAACGACATGAGGGTGAGTAATAAATAACATTATTTTCATTTTTGGGTGAACCAACTCTTTAAGACAATGAGCAAATCAGACAAGAAAGAAGTGAAGGAGGCTATAGTAGATTATAAGGAAATGTTTTATATTAAGGTGTTTTTTTTTTTTATTTTTTTTTTTTTTAAATGATCCAAAATCAAATTTTGACCAAGTAGGCCTACATAACCAGCCAATGTTCAAAACTATCTCCTTTCCTTAGCCCAATTCCCATAAGCTTGTAATAATGTTTTCTAATTCAGATGGTACTGGTGGGTTTCCACTGGAAATTTGAGCATGCAGCCGTTACGTCACGTCTGTATACAGTACATAAAGTCCTAGCTAGTAGGCTATATGGTATGGTGAGAATGCTGTGACGGATCATTTATAGCCTTTTCTCACAGCAGCTGCAATAATTAATCATTTTGATGCCAGATTGTAATCCAGAAAAGTCCAAATGACAATCATCAGTGAAAACTGGAGATTCACCCAGTCTAAAGCAACTTCGGACTGCAGAGTGGCTACGGAAGTTGAAATCTACAGGTAACACTAATACAACAAATACACATATATAGTCACACAATGCTGATGTTGTTAACATTAACAATTTAAGGAATAGAGTGTAACAATAATAATAATTTGCACCGTTTGATGTGATATTAGCTAAGCGATCGTTAGATTTAATCGCCATTGGTAGCGTGATTTATTGTAATGATTTTTTTTCAGTTTGTCAGAACAAAAGTGGCAGACATGTTACTTACTTGTTCAGATGACATTTTCTGGTCAAAATTCTTATTTTGGTCATATTTCCAAGATGTAGAATGTGATTCTGAAGTACATTATCCACACTGGTGTGGTGACCGACAGCAAACATTAGATTCATCCGCTGAGGAGCCGTGCTCATGCACAACCTATCTAAAGATGATAACTGCAATTACATGTTTCAAACAGAGATGGCGACAAAGAGGCAAAACTTACGGACTGCAGCTTTATTAAAGGGGTTCTATGTAGGAATGACACCCAGTGGTCGAAATAGGTCCAAATTCAAAATATTGTTTGCCCCGCCCCCTCGTTCAAAGACACGGGTGGCCAGCTTGAGGACACACAACAAGAGGGAGCGCAATTGACAATGAAAGCTGTGGAGACTTACACACTGTAAGCTGATAAGTTGATTTATCTGTGTTTTAATATGCTGTCGTTCATAGAGATATTTAGATGGATGCCGAGGCTTTTTAGGTCAGGTAGAATCTGCGATTCTCTGACCCAGTTGTTTGTTTGCTGGTTCCCATGGCTGCAATACACTGTGTTTTCCGCCGATTGGCAAGCTGTGATGTCAAAATACTATTGGATAAACTGGCAGCACGTGGTTTCGCACAGACCAAAACAAAGACAGACATTCCGACACGAAACGCACATTTCTAATTAGAATACCTGGCTGTAGCATTGTTTTTCTGAGAAACAAGTAGGTGAACGTGGCATGTTTCATAAATATCTGAAAACATATTGGGGTATTTTTTTATTCTTTATTAAAGTAAAAATCTTACATATAGCCCCTTTAATGAATATTTTAAGGAGCATTACCTACTTATTTATTAATTTAAGTTGATTTGACAAAATGAATATTTCAACCTTCATGTAAGCCTATGTTGGCAATAAATGCTCAAGCTATATTTAAGTACAGGCCTCTTTCTTGCTTGTTTAAGAGAGAGAGAAATATTCCCACTTTGTGTCCTACTTTACCAGTATTGCCTGAAAAAAAAAAAATCCAGGGTTTGGCCAGAATAGGGCTTTCAGTGCTTGGAATTTCTTAATTTTTGTTTTTGACTTAAGTGAGAGACACTCTAAGCTTTCCATAAAGGTATAATGACAGGGTTTGTAGCATTTGGATCCTAATTGAAAGAGCAAGGAAATGTAAAATTTCCATCTAATTACTAATTGGTTCTAGTAAAGCTGTTACAATACTCCCTGGTCTCCCTTACCCCAAATAACCTCATAGTTTGAGCTGTGGCGCAGAAGGTAGTGCTTTGCTCCTGACATATGAAGCACTGTTGGGGCTTGTGGAGCCTGTGGTCGCGCCCACTTCTGTTCTCCCTGTTTGTTCTCCACTGATCTACCAAATAAAAGGCAAAAATCTAATAAACAAAGTAAAAAACAAACAAAACAACATTCAGGCATAATTGTGACCAACTGCAATCCATAAGCATTGGATGTCAAAGTGAAGAAACCAAGATATGTGCAAATAACAATTTAGAAGCTCATAATACTTGATATCAATAATGCAGGATATATATATATTACCTCACCTGCTTCATTTAAAGTGCCTCTAAAGTGAATCGATCCTGAACTGTGAAATGAGTCATCAGTAATTCCAGTCTCACTTCCTGTTACATACCCATAGCAATGTAACAAATTTGTATAATGCCAGTCTGTGATCCTCATTCGCTGCCCTCAAACTCTGTAGTAGTAGCTTAGGCCTGGAAGAGTTTGGTTCATGTTATCAACATGTCGAGACGACACTGTTGCACTTCCAAAGGATGAGGACTTAGGCTCGAATTGACCAACCGCACCGTTACTGTTCGTATCAAGTGTTAAGGAAGCCTCTGGAGCTGAAATTCATATATGATAATAGACGTTTAGTTTCCGTGCTGTAATTGGTAGACAGGTCACAACAGACTGGGCCATCTGACCAATCAGAGCAGTGTAGGCTCTTAGAAAGGAGGGGTTTAGAGAGACGGGATCTTTGATCGAACCATTTTCAGACTCTGAGAAATGAGGTGATGTGAAATGTATATTATAAGAAAATTAAAGTGTTTTTTTGACCTTGGATGCACGTTAACCTATTGTAGGAGACATAAATTAAATTCGGAACCTTTAAAATAGCATAAAAGTGGCACTTTAAATCCACTGTCATAAAAATAATACTGTAAATGATTGTATTTTGAATACAATAGCCTACATCATTATTCTGGAGATAATGATGGTCCAGGTGATGTAATCAGTTCTTAATAGGCATCTCCTAGATTTACACTTTGTAAATATTGGAAGGCTAACTAACATTAAAAGACAATATGCACTTTTTGAAAGCTAAAAAGATTGTCAGTTTAAGATAGAGCAGTGAAGCAAATGTTACACTTTTGGCCTTGATTTTGCCTAATGATGCAATCATCCAAACATTCACAACATATTTCTTTTTGAAAATGATTAAAAATAAAAAATCTGTATAAAATTGAGATTTTTTTCTGGTCGCTAACCTGGAAGCATTTCAGCACCACGGACAGCTCAAAATAATAGAGGGAGATTCTTTCTCATGCCATCAAATTAATATATTGTACTTATCAAGATAATCTATAATTTAATTGAGTATATAGATAATCATTTGAAAGATCTAACTGTCAGAGACAATAAGACAATAAAACAACGATTAAGCCTTGGTTGAACTTGCTATAATTGACTGTATTTATCTTCAGGTTGTGTAGGGCCTGTGGGGGTAAAACAAACAAACAAAAAAAAAAACCCATTCTTGTTCCCCAAACCATTTAAATGAAGGAATATAGTGTTGTTTTCCCCCGACAGACTTAACATAATAGCATCAATAATAACTCATAATAACTCAAAATCATCCCGACTCCCATTCATAACAAAAGCTAAAATGTGAATGATCAGAAGAAATGGGAATTTGTGAACAAGTGGAGGGTATGCCATTAATTATATTCCAATACACTTTTATTCACCTTGTGGCAAAGACGAATGCAGATAATTTCTCCCAGGATAATTAGAGATGCAGCTTTGACAAGTTTAAGATTATTAGTCTATGACTATGTCTGTGTAGATTCAAGGTAGCGGCTATCTTTGGAAAGGTAAACATCTCATGAACACAGAGCCAGTGATTTATCTTTCTGTTGAGTGCATTTACATACATTAGTCATCAAGCACCACAGGAGCCTTGACAACAAGACAGGGAAAATTATTCTGTTTTTTTTTTTTTTTGAAGAAACATGACACAGTCTGGTGGCTATTAATGGTTAGCTGCCTTAAGTGTCACTGTTTTCTTATTATGTTAAAACTTTTGTTTATTCATGAACTTAATATTTTTCAGACAACTATTGTTTTCAAAAACTTGCACTTTGAAACCCGTTTTCAAAAGTTTGCATTTTCAGGCCCCCAAAAAGCTGTTGTTGTGTAAATGAATGTAAATGTGGCCACTTACACCATGTTTACACCAGACATGACAGTTTGAGGCTGTCTACACTGGATGAGACAAAGCGACCCCTGCAAATACATTTGTTTTTTGTGTCGGAAGTAGCGCAAGCGCTTAAGAACTGGGCATCTGTTACTGTTGGGAATTTGTTGACGTGTCGCACCGTATCCAGTGTAGACAGCATCAGCTGATTATTATGGGTTCTATTTGCTTTTGTCACATCATGCCGCTCACGTCTGGTATAGACATTCACTGCATCCGAAATTGCGTCTGAGTAGGTACTACATTTGAATTTGAATTTTTACTTTGTGACCATTTAAAAAGTATGTTCTATAGTAGTAATATGTGTATTATTACTACACATATTGCATTTATAAATCCTCTCCAGTGGCCTCATGGGGTAGTGAAGTGTCCAATGAATGCGCACTTCAGAATCTCAGTGGAAGTAGTAGGTCATCTGGGGACTTCTCCTACTGTTTGGGGAATACTATGTATTCGGACATGCTACTCTTTTGGCGTACTGTTTTTACATACTCTAGGGAAGTAATCGATTGTTAGTTTGTTAGTTTGTAGATCAGTGTTTCCTGTGTTTCCTTGGGTTCTAGAAAATTCTCTTTTTGTTGTCATGGCAACTCACTGATTAAATGATTTGTCACACCTGATCCTTGTTTAGTCCTTTTGTAAACTCTGTGTGTATATATTTAGCCCTCAGTTTCAGCTGTTCTTGGTCCGTTCTCATCTTAGTTTATGTCAATAGCCAGGTTTCCATCCAAGGATTTTTTTGTGAAAAAAGGTTTAGCTCTTCAAAATGTTTAGCGATTTAGCTGATGGAAATGGTTCTTGATAACATTTCTCAAATGTCGACACAAATTTGTTGATACTTCAAATGTCGAAAAAATTGGTTTGGAAACACTTTTTGTTGAGAAAAAGGGCTTTAAATTTGGTGTCACATGACAGAATTGGCCTATAGCTATAGCCTATATTTTGGTGTTGCTCCCGTTAAAGCACCGTTTCTCTGTAGTTCAAAGATGCATCACAATGATGAGGAATATCTCTGCAGCTCTGCAGGCGTTAAAGAATGTTGCAATATGCAAAGACTTAATATTTCACTGTACCAGTCTTTTTATGGACTTTAAAGGTGCCCTAGAACCAGTTTTAACAAGATGTAATATAAGTCTAAGGTGTCCCCTGAAGGTGTCTGTGAAGTTTCAGCTCAAAATACCCCATAGATTTTTTTTTATTAATTTTTTTAACTGCCTATTTTGAGCCATAATTGTATATGCACCGATTCAGTGCGCGGCTCCTTTAAATCTCGCGCTCCCCTGCCCCCTAGCTCTCGACTGCTAATATAACCCTCAAAATGGATCTTTACAAAGTGTTCGTCATGCATGCTGCATGCATGTGTCGATTCCTGTGAGTATAGTATTTATTTGGATGTTTACATTTGATTCTGAATGAGTTTGATAGTGCTCCGTGGCTAAAGCTAACATTACACACTGTTGGAGAGATTTATAAAGAATGAAGTTGTGTTTATGAATTATACAGACTGCAAATGTTTAAAAATAAAAATAATGACAGTCTTGTCTCCGTGAATACAGTAAGAAACGATGGTAATTTAACCACATTTAACAGTACATTAGCAACATGCTAACGAAACATTTAGAAAGACAATTTAAAAATATCACAAAAAATATCATGATATCATGGCTCATGTCAGTTATTATTGCTCCATCTGCCATTTTTCACTGTTGTTCTTGCTTGCTTACCTAGTCTGATGATTCAGCTGTGCACATCCAGACGTTTTGCCCTTGTATAATGCCTTGAACATGAGCTGGCATATGCCATCATGTAAATATTAATGATCCCGACTGTTACGTAACAGTGTTATGCTGAGATTTGCCTGTTTTTCGGAGGTCTTTTAAACACATGAGATTTACATAAGTAGGATGTACACAATGGTGTTTGAGACTCACTGTATGTCATTTCCATGTACTGAACTCTTGTTATTGAACTATGCCGAGGTAAATTCAGTTTTTCATTCGATGGCACCTTTAAAAACATTTTTCATACAGGACAAATGAACTGCTATGTGTCCAAACCTGCGCATCGTCAAATAAAGGCAGTTAAGTTTTGTCAGACGAGCTGCTCCACTTCGCTGTCGTCTTCTTATATTTCCTAGTTAATAACACTGAACTTATGAAAATAAAAACAAATTCAAAATATTAATAAAAACTATAGTAGTATCTCAATGATACTAAAAAAACAAGGATTTGCATACAATTTGTTACTGGCGAATAATACCATGAAAGAGGATAAGTGAGATCATAATAGAGCACGAATCATCAACACTGCCAACAAAAAGCTCCTATGCTCACAGTACGCACTCGCCCAAAGCAGCACCCTGCAAATGTGTAGGCCTGCGGTTTTGAGAGAAATCCATACAGGACTTTGATTAATGCAGCAGCTATGAGCTTTAGTCCTGCATTCCCCCAGCTGAGAGAAGTAATCAGTGTTCTTGTTCTGCCTGCACAGAGACAGAATGAAAGAGAAACTACAGAGGGAAGGGGCGTTAGCAGAGGGCCCAGTACATAATCGTGATGTTTCCCTTGTTTGTTTGATTATGTGGTTTGATAATGCTGACTATTAGACTTCCCAGGGGGCCTCAGAGAAAGTGATTGAAAAAGAGAGGTTGCTCAGAGGGGGGTTTACTGACTTGTTGCAAAAGTGAAGCACTTAACATTTCAGTGCCTTTGGTGCTTTTAAGGTACATAACCTTGCTGTTTTTTTGGAGTGCACTCCTTTAGATTGCTTGTAAGAAGTTACAAAAGTCAAGAGGGGTTTGTGTGTTCTTGGAAAGTTCAAATGAAATCATTTGTCACAGGTTTAGTCAGACCTCAAGTGCCCAACATTTTGAAGGGCCAAAAATCATTGATTGTGAATGTTTCATCCAACAATATCATATTGTAATTTACTCTTATTCTTACTTTAATTTATTCTTATGCTTACAAAGGCTGCATTTATTTGATCAAAAAAAAAACAAAAAAAAAACAGTAATAATTAGTTTATGTAAAAACTTTGCAATAAGATTCATTAGTTAACATGAACTAATAATGAACTGCAAGTATACAGCATTTATTAATCTTTGTTAATGTTAATTTCAACATTTACTAATACATTATTAAAATCTTGTTAACATTAGTTAATGCACTGTGAACTAACATGAACAAACAATGAACAACTGTATTTCATTATAACGTTAACGAAGATTAGCAAATACAAATGTATTGCTCATGGTTAGTTCATGTTAGTTAATACATTAACTAATGTTTAACTAATGTTTTGGCCTTTCATTTACATATAGTTCCAAACGTAGGTTTGGGAAGAGCCTAAACATTCAGTGCTGCCAGTCATCATTAAAAGGGTTCGTTCACCCCAAAATGAAAAAAATTCTGTCATTAATTACTCACCCTCATGTCGTTCCACACCCGTAAGACCTTCGTTTATCTTCAGAACACAAATTAAGATATTTTTGATGAAATCCGATGGCTCAGTGAGGCTTCCATTGACAACAAGATCATTTGCCCAGAAAGGTACTAAAAAAATATCTAAAACAGTTCATGAGTACAGTGGTTCAACCTTAATGTTATGAAGTGACGAGAATACTTTTTGTGCACCAAAAAAACGAAATAATGACTTTATTCAACAATATCTAGTGATGGGCGATTTCAAAACACTGCTTCATGAAGCTTCGAAGCCTTACGAATCTTTTGTTTCGAATCAGTGATTCGTAGCGCCCCCCAGTGGTGAACCATTGAAATGTCAAAACACTCGTGACATAACAAAGCAT
Organism: Chanodichthys erythropterus; assembly: GCF_024489055.1. Lineage (NCBI taxonomy): Eukaryota > Metazoa > Chordata > Actinopteri > Cypriniformes > Xenocyprididae > Chanodichthys > Chanodichthys erythropterus. The sequence continues at coordinate 7,477,291 of NC_090241.1, read as the reverse complement.
TTTTTACTGAAACCACGTGACTTTGGCAGTTTGATACATGCTCCGAACCACTAATTAGAAACAAAAGATTTATAAAGCTTCGAAGCATCACAAAGCAGTGTTTTGAAATCGCCCATCACTAGATATTGTTAAATAAAGTCGTTTACAAAAAAGTATTCTCATCGCTTTATAATATTAGGTTGAACCACTGTAGTAACATGAACTGTTTTAAATATGTTTTTAGTACCTTTCTGGGCATCTGAAAGTGTTAATTATCTTGTTGGCCAGGCCCGGATTAACACAGTGTAGTGCCCTAGGGTGCACACAGAAATGGGAATGCGGGGGCACCGCGATGTAGGACTGAAAAATCGTATGGGACATTGTTGTCATGTACACTCAGAAAAATGAATTGTTGGGTTTATTTAAAAAAGCAGTGTCAAGTGGGTTCCACGCAACTATACTGAGTAATTTGTACAAATAACAATTTAGTTGTACAAACAAAATAAATTCAAGTAAAGCTGACAATACTCATTTTTAGTATACTGAATTTATTTTGTTCATACAACTAAACTGTTATTTGTAAAAATTACTGAGTATAGTTATGTGGAACCCATTGACACTTCTTTTTCAAAAGGTTAGTTCACCCAAAAATGAAAATGATGTCATTAACGACTCACCCTCATGTCGTTCCAAACCCGTAAGACCTCCGTTCATCTTCGGAACACAGTTTAAGATATTTTAGATTTAGTCCGAGAGCTTTCTGTCCCTCCATTGAAAGTGTATGTACGGTATACTGTCCATGTTCAGAAAGGTAATAAAAACATCATCAGCTTCGTTTACAGTCTGAGGGAGACGCACGCTGTATTCAAGCTATTCTACGTTGTTTGTATTTTAGTATTGTTATATTTTTTTTAAATGGTGCGTAAGTGTGCATGTCGCGGATGTCCTAATCGCCAAAAACAATGACATAAATGTGCATTACCAACGCAGACAGATGAAAGGATTCAATGGAATCAATTCAATGTAAAGGATTCCAGAAGAGAAGACAATGCTGAATAAAGTCATAGTTTTTTGTTATTTTTGGACCAAAATGTATTTTAGATGCTTCAAAAACTTCTAACTAACCCACTGATGTCACATGGACTACTTTGATGATGTTTTTATTACCTTTCTGGACATGGACAGTATACCGTACATACATTTTCAATGGAGGGACAAAGCTCTCAGACTAAATCTAAAATATCTTAAACTGTGTTCCGAAGATGAACGGAGGTCTTACGGGTTTGGAACGACATGAGGGTGAGTCATTAATGACATAATTTTCATTTTTGGGTGAACTGACCCTTTAAGTAAATCCAACATTTTTTTTTTTAAAGTGTAGATAGAACTCAGTTACATTAGGTTCATTTAGTTACATGAGTTTTTACGTAATGTGAACAAGGATGGTTTGATTGAAACTAACAACAATGAAAGTTCATTTTTTGAGTGTAATAAATTACACTCAAAAAAATAAAACACCCTAAAAAACACAATTTTCATATTTGAGTGAACTGTTCCTTTAAGAGTTATCAGCGATTTTGAGAGAATCCAAAAACACAACAGATATTCTACTGTATGTGGGTCATTTTTTGAATCTCTGGGCGTCTTTCCCATTCTCTGACAGCTTGAGAAGGATCGTACACTGTTGCTGAGGAGGAGTGATGGAGCGCTGCCGCCGGTTCTACTCTCTGTGTGTCTCATCACAGGCCGTTTGCCCATTCTGGTAATGCACCATGATGCTCTCTGCTCTGCCGTGATGTTTATGGTGCCGTCAGCCAAGTGCGTTGAGAAATGGTTCACCAAAGATCACTGAGTCAGCGTCTCGCGCCATTGCAGATATACAGCACTGAGAGGGTGAGCTTGAGATTCTGCAAAACATTCAATGGATCTAAAATGCTGTATTACAAGGCTTGGAGGTGGACTGCATGAATATCTTCTAATTTCTTCTCAAAATATTCCTCCACAACAATCACAATTTCAGGTATCATTCCATAGCACAGCTAAGTACAGTATGACCAATATCGTGATCCCTTATTGAGTGCCACTAAAAGTTGCTGTATTTTATCACACGGATCTCTAGAATACTTGATTCTGATACACTACCATTCATTTACGTGATCAAAAAGAACAATTTAAAACACCTATTCTCTATTCTAATATATTTTTAAATGCAATTTATTCCTGTGATGCACTACTCCATTATCATTACTCCATTATTCAGTGTCACATGATCAATGAAACCCCACTCATTTTCTATTTGGTTCAGGTCAGGGGACTGGGATGGCCATGGCAGAAGCTTCATTTTGTGTTCAGTGACACATTTGTGTGTTGATTTTGATGTTTGTTTTGGATCATTGTCCTGATGGAAGATCCAACCACGGCCCATTATAAGATTTCTATCAGAAAAATAGGCCCACAGCATTAAAGATCCAGCAGTATATTTAACCGTGGGCATGGGGTACTTTTTATTCCTGTTTGCACCAAACCCATCTGGTGGGTTTCCTAACAAAAAGCTCTTTTTTTAGTTTCATGTGACCATAGAAGCTGGTCCCTTTTGAAGTTCCAGTCATGTCTGACAGCTGAATATGCTGGAGTTTGTTTTTGGATGAACGTGGAGGATTTTTCTTGAAACCCTCCCAAATAACGTGTGGGGATGAAGGTGCTTTTCAGTTAATCTTTTTTAGGCTTTCTGACCCCAAGACTCAACACAGTGATCCATGGAGAGTTTCCTTTTCTTTCCTCCTCACCGCGCATTAGGACGATTGACACACGTCCTCTTCCAGGCAGATTTGTAACATCTTTAGTTGACTGGAACTTCTTAATTATTGCCCTGATAATGGAAATGGGGATTTTCGATGTGTTAGCTTTTTTTATTATAGCCATTTACTATTTTGTGAAGCTCAACAATCTTTTGCTGAACTACTTCAGAACTATATTCTTTGGTCTTTCTCATTGTCATGGATGATTAAGGGAATTTGGACTTTGTGTTTCCTCATGCTTATACTCCTGTGGAACAGGAAACCTTGGCTGGACAATTTCATGCTTCTAGTCACCCTGGTGTGCTAAAAATGTAGATATGAATGGGAATATACTTCAGAGATATTTTACTCATAAGAATTTCTAGGGGTGCTAATAATTGGGGCCAACATGTATTGGAGAAAAACATTTATTTCATAATGTGTTTTCCCCCACTTTCAATTGTTTTATTTCGATGAAAGGTTAGAATTTTGTGATTTTTTTTTTAATGAAAGATCGAAAGGATAAACAATGCAGATTTATTTTCACAGCCGCCTTTGCTTATATTTGCTAAGAGTGCCAATAATTGTGGAGGGCACTGTACACTGCGTTCCAAATTATTATGCAAGAGACAAATCAGTAAGATTTCTATACAATAAACATTCAGATTTTAGTTTTTCTAAGAAAATGTTTGTTCGTTTATTTATCCATGTCTTTTTAGATAACTGGAATCAATCTCAGACAAAATAATTTGCCAGATCTATGGAAACCCTACTTAGAGGTTGTTCCACATTATTAAGCAAGTCACAGTTCTCATGCAATATGGAGAGGAAGAAAGATCTTTCTGAAGATGAAAAGCATGAAATGGTGCAATGTTGTGCAAAAGGCATGAAAACAACTAATATTGTGTGAAACTGAATGGAGATTATCAAATTATCATAAGATTTGTGAGTGATTTAGAACACAGTAGAACTCGGTCAGATAAAAGCTTATTAATGAAAGTCCCTTTAAAAAAAAATGTATTGTATTAAAAGGGCAGCTATAAAAAAAGCCAGTGTTGAGCAGCAAACAGGTATTTGAAGCTGCTGGTGCCTCTGGAGTCTCAAGAAGCTCTCCATGCAGGCTGGCAGTTGTGCTTAAAGATGCATTTTAGACACCACTAACCAAACCTAACAAAGAGAAACATTTACAGTGGGTTTAGAAATACATTTTCAAACAGTTTTATTGCTGTGGTGTTTTTTTGCAGCATGGGATAGTGCATAGTGCATTGTACAATAGTGCATTGTACTATGCACTATCCTCCTTTTTATATCATAGCTGAAAATGGTCAGTTATGAGCTCCACATATCTTGCAAAAGTCATTTTAATACCCTCCACACTTCCCAATATTCCAGTCCAAATCATCACCCGCCAGCTCCTTGCTGACGTTACAGTCTTATTGGAACGTGGTGGCCATTCACCAACCATCCAGGAATCCATCCATTTAGACCATCCATTGTAGTACAGCATTAGTCAGTGAATAAAACTTTTTAAAAATGAGTCTACATGTATTTCTAAACCCACTGTAAATGTTTCTCTTTGTGAGGTTTGGTTTGGAGTGGCTTAAATGCATCTTTACGCACAACTGCCAGTCTGCATGGAGAGCTTCTTGAGACTCCAGAGACACCAGCAGCTTCAAATACCTGTTTGCTGCTCAAAACTGGCTTTTTTATAGCTGCCCTTTTAATACATTTTTTTTAAAGGGACTTTCATTAATAAGCCTTTATCTGACCGAGTTCTGCTGTGCTCTAAATCACTCACAAATCTTATGATAATTTGATAATCTCCATTCAGTTTCACACAATATTAGTTGTTTTCATGCCTTTTGCACAACATTGCACCATTTCATGTTTTTCATCTTCAGAAAGATCTTTCTTCCTCTCCATATTGCATGAGAACTGTGACTTGCTTAATAACGTGGAACAACCTCTAAGTAGGGTTTCCATAGATCTGGCAAATTATTCTGTCTGAGATTGATACCTGTTATCTAAAAAGACATGGATAAATAAGCAAACAAACATTTTCTTAGAAAAACTAAAATCTGAATGTTTATTGTACTGAAATCTTACTGATATGTCAATTGCATAATAATTTGGACCGTAGTGTAATATAAAGGTAAGATTATAAAACTCCAATCAATATTTCACATCTGTATTGTCTTAAAATATCTTACTTGGACTTTTTAAATGCTCTTCAAAAATATTTCAACAGTTGTTTCAGTGAACAAACAGCTGTAATAACATTCTTCACTGCAACCATTTTGCAAGAATTCTATCACAAGCCCTTGTTTTCTGTGTTATAGTCTGTGCAAAAATCCTTGGCATAGTTTTTAATTTTTTATTTGAAATATATTTCTCAACCACATTAATGTTCTCCACATGCTCTGGTCTTTGGTAACATCACTACAAGGAATGGCACTGCACAATGATGCATTGTAGGTTATGCTGAAGTGTGTGTGTGTGTGTGTGTATTGTTTTTTTTTTTTTTTTATTGTATAAAAAAAAAAATACAATAAATACATGCTGCACACAATTTGAACAACATGGTTGATTGAAACTGGACCAAGGTCTCCTGGACAAGCATTTTGCTGTGTCAGAGACAGGTCTAATATGATGACTGATAGCTGTGTGTGAGCTTGACAAAGAGCAGTGCTGACTTAAGGTTTGAGCTGCAGAACCTGTAGTACCTGAAATCGCATAGGTACTACATTTGAATTTGAATTTACTTTGCGGCCATTAGAAAAAGTGTATTCTATATAGTATGAATGTGTGTAGTATGAATGAAATTCAGACATACTACATCTGCCATGTAGTTACTGTCACGTGACCTACCAGCATCAGTTGCGTCACATGACTGCCATTCATAAATCCTCTACTGTGGCCTCATGGGATAGTAAAGTGGCGATCGAATGCGGACAGAATCTCGGCGGAAGTAGTAGATCATCCTGTTTTTTGCATACTATATAGTAGGGAAGTATTCGATTTCGGACACAGAATGACAAATGTATATTACGAGAAAAATCTACATAGTTCTACATATACGGCTGACAACATTTGGTTGAATTAAACCATACAGGCTATTTCTGAGTAGTATCTTGGCACTAGGCCCTTGTTGCATGGGTTTGTCCCTGGCTTTCCTCTGTTCTCTCTCAGCCTTCTGTGCCACCCTCCAGTCCCGCAGAACTTAGCTTTCCGCCACCGCTGGCCTGGTTGCGTGCCAGCTCCATCCCCTCTAGAGGGCTTGGCATGGCATTAAAGCTCTCTCACCCAGCATGCTGAACTGCGGTGGCATTGAGCCGGATCTCAGTTGGGCAAAAATTCTGTGTCCTCCCTGCTGGGCAGCCTGGCCTGATCATAATCAACAATGCCGTTACTAAGATGCCATCCTGCAGTGTGCATTTGGATATGAGTCGGCATTTAGATAACGAAAAACAATACACAACACATAAAATATAATACATTATTCCACAGGAGAAAAAAATTATTTTGACATTTTAAATGTATGAAATACTACTGCTGCAGTACAAAAACACAAATGTGTCTACCTGACAGCATGTACCAGTATTTTACCCTAAAGCCTGACATATGAAATAATAGTCTGAATTTTTTTTTTTTTTTTTTTTTTTTAATGGAACTGTTTATTGAACCTTTTAGACAAAATACATATAAAAACATTTTTTGATGAGTATGATATTTGATACAGTACATCAGGCTTTTATGGCTCATATGTATATGATATAGCAGAATGTGGAGCTCATAATTGATGAGGATAAAAACACCTTAATTTTATTCAGAGGCCCAAAATGAGCAAAAATATTGGTGCAGTTGATTTTTCTAAAAAAAAAAAAAAAAGTTTGGATAATCAAGCAAACCTAAGTTGCTTCAGTCCAGTAAGTATTGATCTTGAAATATTACTAACAAAAGTTTTTCTAATGTTTACTTTATAAAAACCAGGAAAGATTTGAAGGCAAAAAAAAAAAAAAACGTGTACCACAAAATGACAGGGAATTTGAAATGAATTTATGAAGGGAAATGAAATGAATTTAATTATACTAAAGGCCTTTTACTTGCTAATATGCATAAACTATCGAGCAGATAAAAGAAGGCACATAGTACATTGTACAACAGTTTTGATTTGTTTTTCAGCAAAGTTTTGATCATTTAGAGGCCTTTGAAATCTGTGGCACAGTAGGCATTATAGTTAATCAGACAGTTAGCCTGAAAACATACAAACTTTGTAACCAAAAAAGGATTGAAAACGAATTGTATACACACACACACAGTGGGTGGGCAACAACATTGTGCAGTAAAAGGAGGTGGTTCAGTAGTCTATCCATCATCATGTGCTTCAGTATATTACACATAAATTTGTAAGGTATCTGCAGTTTTGCAACCACATCCAGCTTTAAGCTTGTCTGCACACTGCATCATTATCATAGCTTTGGACTGAACGGGAAGCCACACACCATGAGCGCCAAGCCAGAGAGGATCAAGTCTTTAACAAATGACATGTCTTACACATGCTTGTGCTATATTTGATGCAGTAAGATTGCTGGAGAGCGTAAGTGTCGTAAGTGCACTCTCTATCCTTGTGCGTCTATCTTAATAACTCTGATAGCATTTTTGCCCTCCCCTTTGGATCTAAGGCAGACGGGTTGTTATGGGATTGCCTTTTTTAGGCTTGTGGGAAGCTTATCAGCATGAGGAGTTTCTGAAGACGTAAATTATCAGACAACATCAGAATCTATAGTGCCTGAGATTACGCATACCCTCTGGCAGTGAGTTTATCAGTGCAATACTTTACCATAAGGTCTAATTTGTAAACATTAAGGCAGGAACACACCAAGCCGACGCCGACAAACTAGTGTCGACGAAAGAAGACTGTGTCCAAAGTTGCCCTGACAGTGGCGTAGGAACCACTTTGACATTGGGGGGGACATTTTGGCCATTATGAATCAACGTCCATCTCGCCACCATAATAGTAACATACAGTATGGTGACGTCACGTGGTACGACATATATGAAATAACAGCAAAATAAATAAACAAAATCATCTGTTTATCATCTATTCATCTGTTTAATTTATCTATTTATTATTACACAAATATTGAAGTTGGGAAACATAAAAGTGTACAAGCCCCCCTGCAATTGCGAGCAGAAAGGAAAGGGGCACTTTACAAGGCAAATATTTGATTTGTAACCCCAAAAAAATACAAAAACACAACAGTCACATACGGCTTTGGATATAGGCACTTGGAACTAGAACTATCATTATTATCTATATCAATAACATTTTACTTTTCTATTAAAAAGTTTATAACAGTAAAACAAAGCTTATTATCTAAGCTGACTATGAAGCTAATGAAATTGATGCTTAAGTCTAATATTCCCCTCTAATGCCAGTGCCCCACCTGCTCCCCATGCTCCTTCCCCCCAGACAATGTCCCACTTTAGTTTGGTATCAGTATTCCTCACCTGCCTCTTTCCTGATAATACCAGCCTTCTCCTGATGACAAATTATATAATTTTTTAATGTAAATATAGGCTTGGTAAATGAAGGTTATGATGTCGCCCTGTCCTTGTGTAAAATGTGTTGTATTATAACTATTTACACTAACCTTACTCTTTGTAAAAAACTTCAGCAACGTTATTTCCTTTGGTTTTATTTTTTTCTGTGGTGGCATTATGCTGAAAAGAGATGACAGAACGTTTTACTTTTGCTAAGGTTAACACAGAGAAATCGATTGCCCGCTATATGGCTATCTACCTAACGTAACGTTAACCTCCTCTCGCAAAGCATAACATACGTGCCATACAAAATTCCACTGTTGATTTAATGTCATGCCTCGTATCCATAATTCAGTTTTAAAAAGCTTGTTAATTTAAACCGCTTGACTGAGACTAATTTACCTCATACAAAGTAGTGTTGTCACGATACCAAAATTTTGACTTCGATACGATACCCAACTTCAGTATCACGATACCGATACTTAAACGATACTATGGCAAAAACCTAAAACAGTAGGAAAAGTAAATAAATAACATATGACAGAACTGTGGCTAGTGGTTTCCCAAAGTAACTAGCCACTCAGCATTTTTATTGGCCGCAATTTTGATGTTGGTAAATTACATTTTATATGATTAAAGCTGACTTTTTTATGCTTAAATTACTTTGAGTCATTTTACTTGATTTAGAAGATTTAAAACACTTTCAAACTTTTAAATGCAGACTGACCACCCAAATCAAGATTACATTTTATATCAGCTGGTATGTACAGGTGGGCAAGAGGTGGACAATGTATGAGCATGAGCTAGTATGAGAACAAGTTATTTGTGTTATGCTATATAAAAGAACAAAGAAGCAAATTACAAAAACAGTAGTAAATTAAAAATAATCTTTTTTCAGATACACTAGGTTTATTTAACATATTTAACAGCTTTTGTTGTTTGATTAACATTAATGATGGACAGGCCTATTTAATTGGGCTGCTGAATGCATGGACGTAACTGACAAATATCCAGTTATTACCCACCTGTTTACGTCCACTTAAGCCATAACCGACTGTATTCACGCGAGATACTCCACATGATGGACATTTAGACATCTGTGTGCACGTGTATTTGACTATTCAGACGCGAGGAAAACTGATCGCGCGCGCGACAGACAGAGAGAGAGAGAGAGAGAGAGAGAGAGAGAGAGAGAGAGAGAGAGCGCACGCGAGAGAGCTCTTCTGTTGTGTGTCATTCAGCGCAATTCCGCCTATCCCTCCTTCACTAACTGCATGTAAATAACGAATTGTGTGATTGGATTGTAATTTTGTGCTACGACGATCTTCGACGACCATTTGGCTGTAAACTTAAATTATATTCAACTCGCCAAAGTGGCTAGTGGGAGTGGCTGTCATCAAGCCCTGCATGTAAGTGTTTTGACAGTGAGAATATTGATTACTGTAAATAATTAGAGCAATGTTATTAAAGCATAAATTGGTTTAATATAATTGTATAGTCCCTTCACATATTTGTTTTTTAAAATTAATTTTATTTTAGCAACCAGATATCACTTATTAGACTCAATAATACACCTCTTTGCGGATGTCTGCTTGCATGAGTAATATAAATAACACTCATTTAATTTTTGAGAGCATAAACATAACGCTGGTATCACATTCACTAACCTGTCGCTCTTTAAATTCTCTGTACAAATCGGGATGTTTGGCAAGTTGGATGCTCCCTTCGCTTGCGTTATTTTGTAACGTATTTTGCAGACGGGCTTTGTGGTGTCCGTGGGCTTGCCCTGACTGTCGGCAATGTAAGCAAAATAATGCCATATTTTGCTTTGTGAATCTGCGGTTGCGCAGTTGACAGGAATAAACACGCACTCAATGTGCCTCAGAAGCAGCGCGCTGCACACACACTGCTCCCTGCTGTCGCACATTAGGAAATACAGCTGGCATTCAAAGTACCGGTACTAATAAAATGAAGAACCGTACCGTTTCTAAAAGCAGGGTATCGCGATACCTTTCTAGTACCGGTATATCGTGCAACACTAATACAAAGTCGAGTCGTTCAAAGCTGGTGCGCACCAATAACGTATTTGAATGTTCGTAGTGTAATGTTGACTTCTCTCTACCAATCAGATGCTCCGAGTCCGACTATAGGTGAAAAGTGAAGAATATGAAGCTGGTGATTGGCGAATGGTGATTATTCAAACATGAATGAAATCACTCTGGGTTTGACTGACAAAACCGAATATCTTCTTCGTCGCGTATTCAAAATAAAAGTTCAAAATGTACAATTTTTGTTCCTGCGGTGTATAGGCTAATTTTTGGGTGGGACACATGCAGCATTTTCCAATATTGAGGGGGACACGCCCCCCCCGTCCCCCCCGGTTCCTACGCCAGTGCCTGACACACCAAACCAATGCTCGACAGCCGACGGCCAAGTAGCACGTCCGTTCTGCACCTGCGTAAGATAAAATGCCTTTCCAAACCAGCAGGTGGCAGTAGCTGAACAGCCAATCAGAATGATCAGATGGCCCGACGAGCTCCAACACCGATTTAACATGTCGAATCAGCCAAAAAAAAACCAACGAGGACAAACTTCAGCTGACGGTGTGGAACACACTGAGAAAACTCAGTCGGCCGACGAACAAAAACTGCCTGACGGCCGACTGTCGGCCTTTAAGGCCAGAACACACCAAGCCGACGCTGACGAACTAGTACCGATGAAAGCATACTGTGGGGTTGGCTCACGTCGGCAACATCTGTGGCTCACGTCGGCAACATCAACATCAGTTCTGCGCCTGTGTGAGATGAAATGCCTTTCCGAACCAGCAGGTGGCAGTATCTAAACAGCCAATCAGAATGATCAGATGGCCAGACGGACTGACGAGCTCCGACGCCGATTCAACATTTTGAGTCGGCCGAAAAAAAGTCGATGAGGACCAACTTCAGCCAGCGGTGTGGAACACACTGAGAAAACTTAGTCGGCCGACAAACAAAAACTGCCAGACGGCCGACCGTCAGCTTGGTGTGTTCCTGCCTTTAGTTAACATGTCCTAACTATGAGCATACATTTTTACAGTATTTATTAACCTAAAAATACAATTGAACAATGTTTGTTCATGCCTTTGTGCATTAACTAATGTTAACAGATACAACTTTTGATTGTACTAATGTATTAGTAAATGTAGAATATAGTCATTCTGTAAATCATCATAAAATGCCTTTTAAAAAAATATTTAATTTGTTAAAGGAATATACTCCATGAGCCGAGTTTAGGAGAAGCTTCGGAATTAATTTCCTTGTCACCTGAAATACATATTTCTGTCTACTGGCATATTTCCTGAGGGAATCAGTATAAATTCACTTTAGGTCCACAAATGCAAATTTTACCCCTTCTAAAAATTTATTTGATGCCTTTCAGAGTGATTTTGCTCCAGCTGAATAATCCTGTCCTCCAGTAAGTATTTGTTATATATAAAAAATCCTGTCAGCCCATTTATGTCACAGAAACTCCTTTGCGGCTTGTACTGCCACTAAAGCATCATTAAAAAAAACTGTCTAACAGCATGTCAAGGCCGTATCATCACGCCTGTGCTCCATTGAATAAGAAGTAGATTGTCAAAACTCTGCTATGAGTCACTATTTTTTCTCATGAATGTTTATATGAGGAATTTAGAGTTTACATGAGTTTTAGAAGATTACAAAGGCCACAGCAGGCAAGGTGAGCAGCCAGAAGGTTGAGAATGAATCCCTATAAATCATTATCGGTGAAAAACACATTGGGGTTTTCCTTTCCTAGGGGAGTTCTTCAAAGGGAAACCTTTTCACTGAGCACAGGCACACATTCAGGAGCGTTCTGGAGTGTATCTTTGAGAAAGAAAAAGCTTGTTATGTCAGCCTTGCCTCAGTAACTTCAGCAGACAAGCGTACATCAAACACTGCAAATGCTCATGCAATGTTCTATATGGGAACCAAACATTTTTCTACAGCAAGAAGGTGTAGGTATAAACGAATATGCAACCAGAGGGTAGTATTGTGTAATACTTCAATATATTGTGCATAATGGGAAAGCTCTCCAACCTGCAGTGAAATATTTTGTGAAGTGTAGTGCCTGCAACCCCGTCAGCCGTGACTTATTCACGATACAGAACTAGCCTCGAGTACCTTATTGCTTTTATAAAACAGTTACCACACAATACAAATATTAAAGCCAGAAATATCAATGCAACTTTCATGAAGTAAACTTTTTCTAAAAGCCTTCCTTCCGCCGGAAAAAAATAGTCCCTGAACAGCAACAGAAGTTACATTTTCACGTCGTTAGATGGCGGCAAAGTGTCAGTCTGAGTGTGTCAGTAGCGACAACGTTTATTTTGAAAAGACTGAATTGTTTTGAAAACGGAACAAGACGCAACTGACAAATGCTTTGACTACTGCTTTCAGTCACGGGAAAACCCCTTAAATGTTAAAAGGACAAGATAATACATCAGACATTTAAACTGATTTTTTATTATGAACATAGGACTGACCTGAAGGAAAATGCTAAATCTGAATGCAGGTATTAAACTTGCTCACTCAATCGTTTTCTCACAACACTCTTCTAAGTTACATAATGCAGTAAGCGTTTACGTTGCTAAGAGTGGTTACTAAGGGTGATGTGTAGCGATACACAGAACCGTTGGGTGAAGCGGTCATAGCCGTGTTTTATCATGAATAAAACACAGCTATTGACCAATCAGAATCGAGGACAGGAACTAACCGTTTTATAATGTGTGACAGGTTCTTAGCTCTGAAAACTGTTCTGTCAATAAAGTATTCCCTTTGCACATACTTCAGAGTGTGTTTTTTATGTTTGAGACAGAAACAGTTTGTACAACAAACCGACTGCTAACATCATTGAGGTAGACTCCACAAATTGTTCCGGGTAATTTCGGTGGAAACGTGGCTAAAGAATAACTGCATAAATAGAACAGACCGGAACCCATGCAAGCTACAGCGACAATGGAGGCCAACACAGATGAGAGATTGTGTGAAGAGGTTAGAAAGTACCCTCATGTGTACAACTCTAGCATGAAAGGATACAAAGATGTGGGTTGTACCTCGTGGGGAGAGATTGCTCAAAACTGCACATGGTTCGAACGCCTATTCGTATGAGTCAAATGAAGTATACTTTCCAAGGCTGTGTGTTCAACTGTCTGTATACACTAGCATACGGGAAAAAAAACTAAGTGTACCCAGGGCTTAAGCCCTCATGATCTTCCTCTGAATTCACAATTTCATGACATAATGCCGCTTTGACTGTTCGGTAGATGTCAGCTGCGGAGCTCACGTGCACAGCAAAAGTTTGCATCGAGCGCATATTGGCTAATTTCTTTACACCAGAAAGGTGAAGGCTACAAGAAGATCAGCAAAACTTATCAGTCAGAATTAGGGCTGGGTATCGTTCAAAAATTTTCGATACCGAGACGATACCGATACCTTGACTTCGATACCGATACCTAAACGATACCTTTTTCGGTACCAGTTTTATAAAATCTGTTTAAACAAGATTACATAACCTCAAAAAAATCTTTGGTTTTATATTTTAACTTTCTTGACTTTTTATCAGACTCAAAGACTCATCTCCTGAGCCACTGCGGGGAATAAAAAAAGCACAAATTAACAAAATTTACCCAACACAATAAATCAGTGCAAATAGTTTTAATAAAGTTTAGATTTCAATGCAAAAAATTAAGTATGTGAGGCTCTTTTTAAATCACTCAGCAATTGTTCTTCAAAAAATTTATTATTATTAACAAGATCAAAGCGTAAGTTCCTTGCGTCTTACCGTGAAATAAGAGTTCTGTGTCTTCATTAAAATCAACACATTAATGATTCATCTCTCATCCACCCGCAATTAATTTGAATGTTATTTTTTTATTACTTGGCCCGACCCGCAAATTATCCGCAGTATCAGTAGGACGCTGATACCTCTTTTTCAGCAGAATTGTTCGCGTTCTGGAGCCAGAGGCAGAGCCTGTGCTCGTGCAGGCGAACGAGCCTGTCACGAACCGGTCGCGTGTTTCCATAGACTTGAGGAACGAACGCTGATGTAAAGCTGCTGTGTGTTGTACCTGTCCATAACTAGTCTAAAAAACATTGCGCGTTCCGCTGTTTCTGCAGGCAGTGCTACACTTTTGTTTTCTGTTAAGTTAACAGTATCTGTAGTGAACCGGCTGCTCACATAAACAGCCGTTTCTCACCCGTCCATTCGGAGATAAACTGAAAACGAAACCGTTGATTCACTCGCCCTCTCGCACATAGGGTCTCTCTCGCGCGTATAGTTTTATATATTTAGATATAAATAACAATGTAGCGCAACGTTACTTGCTCCTCAACGAGACAGCGAAAGCATTTCTCCGCGCCTCTCCTCGATCGGCTCCATTCTGAGGTACCGAAATTTGGTACCGAATGACAAGACACTTTTCGATACTCGGTAGTATCGAGGCAGTTCGATCGGTACCTAAAAAGTATCGAGTTCGGTACCCAGCCCTAGTCAGAATACTGTAGCAAAAGTGGTACAAAAATGTAAAAAAAGATGGAACTGCAACCATCTCACAGACACGTCCAGGTCGTCCACGTAAGTTAACACTTCGACAGGAGCGTCTTCTGATGAGAAGCGTTGAAGAAAATTGGCATGCAAGTTCACTGCAGTTATCTAAAGAAGTAGAAACTGGGGTGACTATTTCCCGTGACACAATATGGCGTACGCTTTAGAGGAATGGCTTGCATGGGTGCCGACCACGAAAGAAGCCTCTCCTAAAGGCCAGGCACAAAAAAAAAAAAAGCCTTGAGTTTGCCAGGGCCCATGCGGACTCTATACTCTGGAGTGATGAGACCAAGATAAATGTTTTTGGAACTGATGGCTTCAAAACTGTATTGCGCGGCAAAGGTGAGGAATACAAAGAAAAATGCATGGTGCCTACAGTGAAACATGGTGGTGGCAGTGTCCTTATGTGGGGCTGCATGAGTGCTGCTGGTGTCGGGGAGCTGCGTTTCATTGATGGCATCATGAATTCACAGATGTACTGCTCTATACTGAAAGAGAAGATGCTACCATCACTCCGTGCCCTTGGTCGTCGTGAACTTTTCCAACATGACAATGATCCTAAACACACATCTAAGGCCACTGTTGGATTTCTGAAGAAGAACAGGGTGAAAGTGATTCAGTGGCTCCTGATCTGAACCGAATCGAACACCTATAGTGAATTCTGAAGAGACAAGTTGAGCATCACTCTCCATCCAGCATCCAGTCTCTAAAAGAGGTCATTCTTGAAGAATGGAAAAAGATAGATGTTGCAAAATGTCGCCAACTTGTTCATTCCATGTCTAGAAGACTTGGTGCTGTCATTAAAAATCATGGAGGCCATACAAAGTACTAGATGTAGTAGTTTTTGTTTTGGGGTGTACTCATTTTTGCATCACCCTAATTTGAGTAAAACTGAAAAATGTGTGGCCTAAGTTAAATTATTAACCTTTCCAAGGCTGTGTGTTCAACTGTCTGTATACACTAGCATACGGGAAAAAAAACTAAGTGTACCCAGGGCTTAAGCCCTCATGATCTTCCTCTGAATTCACAATTTCATGACATAATGCCGCTTTTGACTGTTACTTATATAACAGATGTTATATAAAACTTAGTCTTGTCAACATTTTGGAAATTGGTTTTGTGTTCATTGAGATATTGTTTAAAATCTTACTTTTCAAAGGGGGTGTACTTATTTACACTGAGCACTGTAAGTTATTCAATAGTAATTTCTTGTTTAATGAACTGATACTGCTGATCATCCCAGAGCATCCAGAGAGATCATGGCTCTCACTCAAGTTGGTGCTGGAGGGATTTGAAACCGAGTTCCTCTTATCTTGATCCACATGAGGAAAATCTAACTGATCAGATAAAGGCAGATGAACAGATAATTGTCTTAGATGAAACGAGGGAATAACTGACTTCATTTATTATGCAAATCAAACTCCGTCTAAAGACACCACTCAGAACCACAAATGCACTTATTATGTTTGTTGTGGTATTAATTACCTGTTTTAGACATCATGTTGATGGTTTTAGTGCTTCAAGGATCCACATGCAGTTTTTGCTTTTCATGTCAAACTGATAAAAAAATAAAAGATAAAAATAAGACTATATTCTTCAGTTGGAAACACAAGTCAAAACATTGTTTCTACCCTAAGTGAAGATCAATGTAATAAAGCTGTTCATCTCCCCTCAGTTTACAGAGACTGATGTCTTCTAAAATGTTATTGGGCCGTGTCTCTTCTTGAGGGTAAGACTCATTCTTAGTTCATCAGGACTGAGGAGTCAGTTGGGATGGACAAGAACATTTCTCATTTCTGACAGCAGCAGACGCTCCACACCGCTGCATCTTCTCTTCTCAGCGACCTCAGGTCGCTCGCCACACACAGACGGAGAAAAGCTGTTCAAAAACAGCCTCAAAGTCACATAAATCTCTAAGTCATCATTCGTGTGGCGTGTGTGAGGATTTGTAAGTGAGTGTCAGCACCGATATGATCTTGACTGATCTGGATAATATTTCTCTCATCAGTGCTGTGAGGCAGAGCAGGTCAGTCAGTGTCCGTCTGCACGTCTTGTTTTATTTCACACCATTGATGTGTCATGAGACATTTCTAGACCGTTTCTTACGTTCATCTTAATGAAATATCGATTGCTGTTGTCACTTGGATATTAAAAACTCTGCATCCGCATCATAACTCACTATGAGATATGAAAGATGAAAGCTCATCATTTATACCGTAATTGTTTAAGAACAGTTTACTGAGGCAAATGAAAAGGCTTCTGTTAAACCAGAGGCTAGACAGTGTTTATTCTGTTCATATTTCTTCTTTTCTTGCTTGACAAGACCAAAGTCACTCTTAAATAAGACAGGTTACAGTATATATATTGTGTGTGTGTAGCTGTGTCAGAGGACAGGTGAACTGTCATATGGTTACTGAAGCGTTTCTTTCCTCCAAATGAAGCTCCTTCACTGCAAACTGCTTTTGCAAAAAAAAAAAATTATATATATATATATATATATATATATATATATATATATATATATATACATACATTATATATATATATATATATATATATATATATATATATATATATATATATATATATATATATATATATATATATTGTATGTAACTGTGTATGTTTATGTTTCTGCATGTCTTCTTGTCATCTTAACTAGAGTTGAAGCACCTTAGATTTCAGTTAAGGGTCTCAGGAGCTGCTTCAGGAGGGAATGAGAATGAAGTGTCTCGAGCTCTGAAAAGATTCATGAATGCATGAAAACAGATCAGACTTTATCTCTTGCTAATTATGTTTTCTTCACTGACCCCACCACACTGAACATCACACTGAACATAATGGATTTCTTTTATACAAATATGCTTTAAAATGAAGCTTTATCAAGACTTCAAGGAGGAAATAGCCCTAAATGTGGCCAGGCAGCAGCATGTGCTGTGAGTAAATGGTGCGTAAATGTCAGTGTAAAAGCAGTTGGAGTGCTGGGGAGGACTATGGGCAGCTTCATGTTGAGATTGATCATTTTAAAGCTGTATTTTATTAAATAAGGGCTGGATAATTGAGTATTCCAGGAAGGGAAAACGGGAAGAGCCGTTTGAAAAATTATGGTTGGCCACTGATGTCTGTTTGGTTTTAATGGGAACACTTTAGCGGGCTGGAGCAGGTCCAGCAGCAGTGCTCCTGAAATTCTGCCAGGGCGAAATTTAAAAACCAGGGTTTCCACAATAGGAGATTCAGAACAAACTAAGGAAAAGTTCTCCTCTATGCACTGACATTATGGTAACCCTGACCTTACCTGGATCTGCAGGAGGAGGTCAACAAATCTGTAAGTCCATGCTTGTTTTAATGCTCTTTTGTTTTCTGAATGAAATCTGAAGATCCACTGAATCTGAAATAACAATGGAGGGCAAAGTACAAAAATCAAGCACTTGAGTAAAAGCACAGATAGGCCTACATTAATAAAATATTACTCTAGTAAAAGTATAATAATCATATTCAATTGTACTAGAATATAAGTACAACATTAGGCTACTTGATTTAATGTACTTAAGTATTAAAAGTAAAAAGTACCAATCAATGAAACTTAAGCTATTATGTAGCCAGCAGTTAGATTATAAGGCTATATGTAGCTTATATGCAAACTTTTTATTACCAAAACTTATTAAAAATATTAAACTTCAGTATATTAAAAAATCTATTTAATTTACTGAAAAACTAAATATGTGGCAACAAAGTACACAATACAATGTATAGGCGTAGTTCACAAATAACTGACAGTCATGACCTATTGTAAAATTTCAGTACTAAAATTAGGTATTAGTAAGCTAACTTACTTTTCGTGCCATAGCTGTTGAATCAAAAACAGGTTAATCGATTCATCAGGTTAATCGGACGTCTCTATCACGTCTCAGAGGGAGTGGCGATTTCTTCAGTTCAAAATAACGAGAAACAATGTTTTTATGAAATGTAGTGGAGCAAAAAGTATCATATTATGCTTTTTAAAAGTAAAAGCTTCCCAAAATAAGAAATATAACATTTAAAAAGAAAAAAAAAAAAAAAGAAAAAAGCGCCACCTGGTGGAATATATGTGGTACATGTATTGCTCTGTCAGATGGAAATAGATTATTTCAAAATTGGTTAAGTTATCACAAACTCAAAATAGGTTTGTATCACTTCACAAAAAGGTGTATAAACATGTGGAGAAGACCAGCGATCAAGACTACTAAAAAATAAATAAAAATAAACCGAGGACAATATCAGTATGTTGGCTAATTCCTGAACGTGGTTCATTGTTGTAGCAAATACTGTGTCACCATTAAATTGAAATTGACAATCCTTGCTTTGTTTATTTAATGAAAGATTTCAGTATTGTAATTGCTCAGTCAATTCTTCTTCTTCTCCGAAATGAATCGCATTTTTGAGGGCCTAAACATGCTCGAAAACTCATGAAACTTTGCACACGCATCAGAAATGGTGAACATTTACATCTGATATGGGTTTCAGAATTAGGTGTGGCAAAATGGCTTGATAGCGCCATTCGCGCTACATTCCACGTACAAGTATGAATTTTGGTAGGCGCATGTAATAGCCCAGTCCCAGTACCTACAAAAAAGTTCCTAAAGGCCTTAGCGATGTTACATTGTGAAGATTTTGAGTTTTCGTTGAAGGGCGTGTCCATGGCGGCCTGACAAACTCTGATTTTTCGGCATGAAACAGGAAGCTGTTGTAACTCAGGCATACAGTGTCCGATCTACGGAGCCCAGGACATGACAATTAGTCATAGTGCCACCTGCTGGTAACAGGAAATGGCATGCTTTACACTGCAATTCACTCCTAGAAACACATTTAAATATGCCATGAAGTACCAAACATGTTAAATCATGCAACACTTGTGCTAATGTATGCGATTAACGCCACAAAACAGGAAGTTGTTGCAACTCAGACATACAATGTCCGATCTGCTCCAAACTTCACATTTGAAGAAGAGTAGTGATGGCCGATTTCGAAACATTGCTTCATGAAGCTCCGAAGCTTCATGAATCTTTTTGTTTCGAATCAGTGATTCGGAGCGTGTATCAAACTGCCAAAGTCACGTGATTTTAGTAAACGAGGCTTCATCACGTCATCACTGTTTCGAAATTTCAATGGTTCACCAACAGAGGGCGATGATAAAGTGAGCCTATTGAACTATTGAACAAGTGTCTAGCTTTACCCTATGGTTTTACCTGATCTCCGATCAGTTTTATACAGTTGTACATGTTTTAATTATACATTAGAATAATTAAAATTAATAATGGTAGTTATTAATCTCTTATTGGCCTGTTTAACTTGAGCCATGGAACAGAGAAACAAGCCTTTAAAGTTGATAAAAGAACACAAATTATACAGACACTATATTTAATCTTATTAGATGATTAGTTAATTCCATTTAATTTATTTTACTTTAAATAAAACTTTTGCAATACATTTGTTAAAATGTATTTTTAATGCATGTTTGGCCTGAGTTTTGTTGCATTTGCACTGCTCTGACCACTAGGGGTCACCGTGGAGACGGGTGTCAGATTGTTTCGAAGCCTCGAATCATTACGGCACATTTGATTCAACTGCTTCAGTGTTTCATGAAGCCTCGATCTGCCCATCACTAAAGAAGAGTGCTGCCCTGGCGTGAACACATCTACATGACAATACTCAGTTATAGTAATAGCGCCGCCACCCACTGGTAACAGGAAGTAAAAGCATGCTATTATCATCATGAAACAGGAAGTTGTTGTCCAATCTGCCTCAAACTTTACATGTTTTATAAGTGCCCTGGCTTGAAAACATTTACATGTCAAAATTTTGTTATAGTCATAGCACCACCAGCTGGTAGCAGGAAGTGTGGCAAATACAAATGACTGACAAAGTCCTCCTATATTTATATACTTAAATGCATATTTCCTAAAGCCAGCAGGTGGCGGTGGCACGGGTGCGAGGGCTTTTTCATCGCTACTTGCAGCTTTAATTTATATTTTTAAAAAAATTTCACCAGCACAGCACATGGCTTTTTTCAGATGCTGTAGTTACAACATCTACCAGTAGGGTAAGCTATTAGCCAAACCTCGACCCCTTCATTCCAAAAAACAGAGCACTGCTGAAAGCGCAACAGATTTGGAGTGTTTTAGCTCCTTAGGCGATTTTTATCTGAAGAAGATCTAGACAAGTGTTAAGTTGACTCATCTTTTATTTTTTATTTGACTGTTTATTTATTTATCTTGTTTTTCTCCTTTTACGCTGGTAGCACTGAAATAGCCAAATATTGTTTATACATAAACACTGCACACATTGCATGTGTTAGATAAATATCTTAACTCCCAGTATTCCCAGGACACTTCATATCCAGTAGCTGATGTCCTGTCAGAGATTATATTTCAAAAACAAGTCAACCTGTACATACAAGATCATGGAAACACACACAGATACAATCAGGAACAAAATACGTAAACAGAAACTGGGTCAAGAGGGTAATAGAAATATAAAAACAGAAAAATATTTAGAGAAATATTTCACAAGACATTTTTTGTTTTGTAAAGCATTAAACAGAGATGGAAAGACATCAATTAGTGTTGTTATTTTTAACTAAACTATTAGAATAGATTACATTATTTAAAATAATGCTAAAATGAAATTAAATATGAATTTAAAATCAGAGATGTTGGCTTGGCAACTAACTGAAATAAGCCAAATTTAAGTAAGAAAGAACTAAAAGAAAAAAAAAAAAAAATCAAAATCAACAAAAGCACATTACATTAAGCACATAAAATACTACAAAACTCAAATTAAAATAAAGCTGAAAATATAAAAATGAAAGGTAATTAAAAATATTAATACCACAAATAATACTAAAATCACACTGGCATCACGTCTGAACCCAGTGTTTGAGTAACTTCCATTCTACTTATATATGTTCATATGGTCAGTTTTTATAGGCAGCACAGATAAAAAATAAAAAAAAAGCATTTAATATATATGTAAAGAATTCATACATTTTTTCATTTCATTTTCAATAATACATTTCATTTCTTATTATTTCGACTATGAAATAAGCTTTGTAGTCATTTAATATTGGCTTTGTTTATATAAAGCTCACTTTAATTTGTTCTAGATCATTAGACATGACGTTATAGTGCACTGGAAGTTCATTGAAACAATTTTCCTAGATTCTAGGAATCTATGATAGCCTGGGAATACCCTCTGGGGATGAAAAACTGCTGATGAGGTAAAACTATGTAGTTTTACCAGTTCCAAAGGCAGGAGAAGAGTGGAGACACACTACCTTATGATCTTATTTCACCATTGACTTCTCAGCAGTACACGTATCTCTCTCACATTTTCTTTCTCTGCTCATTAAGCCGGCGACATGAGGCAGCGAACAGTGGTGATGTACGTGGAGATCGGTTGCTTTGTGTCCTGTCTGTGTGGCTGGATTTTGATCTGTTCCACTCTGGCCACTGAGTACTGGATCGTCTCAGAAAGTGCTTCTGTCGTTCTGAGCGCCGGTGATTACTATTCCAACCTCTGGATGGACTGTGTCTCAGACACCACAGGAGTATCTGACTGTAAATACTTCCCTTCCATGATGGACCTGTCTGGTGAGGAAAACAGAGACGTTATTTCATGATTTCATGTGTATTCGAGAAATATTAATAGCATCTCTTTCTGTGGTTGTTAGTTTTCCTCCATGTGTGCAGGGCTCTGGCTGTGGTCTCTGTGATCTTTGGTTTCTGGGGGTCTGTGCTTGCCCTCATTGGGATGAAATGTACCAAAATCGGAGGCTCTGAGCTCGCCAACGCCAGAGTTACATTCGCAGCAGCACTGACGTACATGGCATCCGGTATAAAACTTCTTTCACTTATATTTTCAAAGCATAAATTCATGAACATTAACTGATGTATTATTCTGTCTGTTTTGCAGGATTCTGTGGTATGATAGTCTACTCCTGGTGGGGAGATAAAGTGCGTTCAGACTTTGTGGATCCGTATTACTTAGAAACAAAGTACGTAATTACGTATATTATTCTAAGTGGTGTTCATACAGTGAAATGAGCAACAGTGACTGTTGCTAATCCAATTAAGTGGCTGTAAAACGTATGTTTTTTTACTGTAAAAAGCTGGGCTATCGATTTAGCATGTTATTTTAGTGCAATCAGTCATTTTAAAATGTATGTGATTAAAAGAAATGGTCCCACTTTATATTAGGTGGCCTTAACTATTATGTACTTACATCAAAAAATAAGTACAATGTACTTATTGGGTTCATATTGAATTGCAAAAACACTTTTGCTGTTATTGAGGTGGGATATGAGTAAGGTTAGGGAAAGCTTTTGTGGTATGGGCAGGTTTAAGGGTAGGGGTAAGGTGTAATGACTGCATGTCTTGATAGACCAAAAAGAACAAAAATATTGCAGATAGAATGCAAAACCATCTAATTTGTGAACAGACCTTAAGCCTACCTCTGAAAAAAATGATTCCAATAAAAATTGACTCGATTGCAAAATAGATTGCTGTGAACAGTAGACTTATGTTCAATGAAATAGAAATGTAATTAATTTAATTTCATTCTGTATTTCATTAAAAATAACTTCTAAATTATTCAATGATTGATTCTTAATCATCTTTAAAATAAGAAACTTTTTTTATTTCTCAGGTTTGAGCTCGGTGCCGCTCTCTTTGTTGGTTGGGGAGGTTCATGTCTGGTTATATGTGGAAGTGCAGTCATGTGCTATTTCTCTGGGAAAGAGTCATTCCCCAAAAGGTCTGGCCCATCACACTGTACACATCTACTGTACATAGAAACAAGCAAAATAATGGAGAAAAAAAATACTTTGAATATGTAGTTAAATTAATAGCCTACCTTTTTTTCTTCCACTCAGGCTGAATAAACAACCCAGAAGACCCCCAACCTACATGACAGCACGTACCAGACGGACGTACATGCTGCCAGGCTCGTCCAGACCCACAACCTTCATCATCCCTCCTTCACACCAATCATACAGTGAGAGCAGAGGAAGTAGAGAGAGTAGAGGGAGGACAGGAACACAGACAAGTCAGTCATCAACGACTGTCCGACCCACCTTGCCTCCTATAGACTCAGCTGTATGACACAATGTTTAAAGAAACAGTAACACAACGGTAATAAAATGAGGTTCAATTTAGCAGCCATATCACATTTTTACAAGGTTAATATATTAACATGTTCTTTCCAAATACATTAACTGATGTTAATTATATAACTTTAAATGTAAAATGTATTAGCACATGTACAAATATAGATTAATAAATGCTGTATTAATCATTGTTATTTCATGTTATTGCAGCAAGAATAATACTAATGTACAGAATGTTTCTGTAAAGTGTTACCAAAGAAAAAAGAGTGTCTCTAATGAAAATGTTTTTTCCTCAAATCCATGATTTGTGGAAGATATGGCAAAAACAAAGAGGAATTTTGAAAAAATTAATTTAATAAATAAATATTTTATACATTAGACAAATCTTGTCCTTTGATATTTTTATTTTTGAGAGAGATTTATTAACTATTATTATCTATTGGGGGGGGGGGGGTGTAATGCTATTTCATGCATTCTGACTAAATTTACACTGTTAAAAAGTTGGATTATCATGCTAAACATGGCCAAAGTTTCAAAACTCGAGTTGGACGTATGATGGAGTATTTCCGTGCCAAAAATACTCTTAATCCTCACGAATTTCGGGGCCTGAGTGACGTCAACGGGGGCGGAATTCCTTGTACTGGCACTTCTCCCAGAAGGGCGCGCGCGCACACGTCGACCAGAGAGAGAGCAGCGCTGCACACTGGATTTACAGATTGTTTGAAACTGAAAGATGGAGCGGTCACAGCGGCAATGATCCCGGTCATGAGTCGGAACCGCAGGTGGTGACTACTTCAAACGAAAATACGAACCGACGTCACGCCTCGTTGCATGCCGGGGCGGCGCCGCCATTTTGACAGGATCGCACTCGTACTGAAATTAATACGGATTCTTGCTTACCTTTTGTTGTGTTTCTGCCATTAAGTGGAACGTTAACATTTTAATGGTATCGTTTGCAGGGAATATAAGATATTTTATCGCGTCGCATGATCATTTTATTTATTTTTTTTCACTGAAGTTTTGTAGAATTTCGTTTACAATGTTGATCTGTTTACCGTGTCGCACGTTGGACGCTCACCACTGCTTCAGCCATCATATGAATATCCAAATAAATCTATGTGATCAACACACTGAGAAAAATCGATTCATTTATTTGTTGGAAACATTTAAATGGTGCTTAAACGAGCATACTGAGTAGGCCTACAACTGTTGTCATTGTAATCCCCCTTTTCCACGATCACAGATGAGGAGAATCAGAGATTATGGGTCAAATTCAGCGGACAGACGGACACGAACACAATGTATTTTTATATTTATTTTAACAAATGACAACCACACTAAGCTTTTTTATACCTTTATAAAACCGTTATGAAGAAAATGTATAAATAAATGCTTGCATTTTAAGTGATACTGAAAGTTTATATTTTGGTCTCATCCATTTTTCTGCATGTGCTTTATTTGTAAATAGAATTTGGTCTTTTTAATATCAGTCTAAGTGCATTAAACCTTTTCTTGAGAGGACACGAGAGGAAACGGTTTTTATAAACGTGTTGCGTTCATATTTGGGGCTCATTTGCGTATCTCCAAGCAGTATGCTTTAAGAATTGTTTGTCACATGAAGTGTTTTTCCAACCCGATCTCACGGCAATTCGTACGTATTTTACGAGGTGGCTAAATCGTATGAATTCATACGACCTCACTCGTACTTTGCTAAATCGTATGTATTTTACGAGTTGACAAATTCGTATGAATTCATACGAATGACCTACCCCAAACCCCGCCCCTAAACCTAACCGTCACTGGGGTTTAGACAAATCGTACGAATTCGCACGAGTGAGGTCGTATGAATTTATACGAAATAGCCACCTCGTAGAATAAGTACGAATTGGTCGTGAGATAGCGTTGGTTTTTCTTGTTAAGCATTTGAATGTCTCCGTCAAGTTCTGCTAATTCACGAGCGCAGTGAGAGTCAGACTTGCAAAGGTAATTTTAATTATTAAACCAAACGAAATCAAAACGTTAAAAAACACTAGCAATGCCATTCTTTTATTGAGTGATAAGCAGTGGGTTCAATCAGTGCCATTAATAATAGATTTGCCATCCGGCGTCATTTCCTTGACCTGCTTCCCTTGGTGTTTTTACACGTAGAAAAGGCGAAAAAACGTTTTTCACTGTCTTGTTTTCTCTCAGAACAATGATCTGAGTTACTATCACAATTATCGATGCAGCATTAATGACATACAATGGTGACATTTTTCACAATCATGACAGAAAACAAATTACTGCACTAAACTCAATAACGGAAAGGCTGCGCGATCCTGTAAAGATGGCAAATAAACAAAGAAGTTACCCAGAACTCAATGCGGCGTGACGTCAGATTCGTATTCTCCAGAGCCGTTTTAATGTTTTTCAACGGTATTCTCTATACACAAATCCGCCGCGAACTCAATGGGCGCCGCCATCTTGTCTGCCGCCATTACTGTGTGCCTGCGACGGTGTGACACTTGCCGGTGCCCTTTAATGATATTTCAATGAAAAGCGCATCCTGCTCATTAAAGAAAATGTCTGGTGAAAGGGAACATGGGTAGATGATGTCAGGCAGTGGCCAAAACTTACCGATAAAGGTAATTTATTGACAACATAATGTAATAATGTAAAAATGTAATGTAATTAAGAAGTGTATTAATTGATGACAACAATAAAACCGAACGCTGTAATTACTAGCTGTGTTGCTAATATGTTCAAAAGCTTCACAAGTTTCAAATAATTATTAGGCCATCCTTAAAAATATTCTTGTTTGCCATAACCCGACCGACCCTGTCAATTTAGGATCGACCCAATTAATTATTTTTCCCCCTTTTAGTCCGACTGACTTGCCGATTGTAATTGCGTTAAGACCCACGGATTTTTTTTTTTACTCTTCAAACAGCTAACTTAATACAAATGCAATAAAATGTGAGACACACGCAATTGACGCTTTTCACACGCTCTCACGCCACATATCCATTTTCTCACGCACAAAAAAATCGCGAAGAGGACAGAGAGACCGACAGACTAGACAGAGCAGGTTACTTATGATAGAAAAAAAAAAATCCCAGCTCTCAGATTCTGTCAATTTTATTACGAAATTCAAACAATAAATACCGTTTTGGTGCTTGTAATGTGACATGCTAGAAATACAGATTAAAAAATATTACAACATCGGACAACGTATAATGTTATGTTCTTGTAAACATGTTTTTCAAAATGGATTTATGTATTCACACTTACCTTCGTCTGAGGTAAATCTCTCAGAAATGACCGAACGCTGTCAGCTAGCAGCCCTCACACAGAACCTGTTTTGGCTGATGTGTACTGTATTACATCTTTATTATATTTTTACTTATATCATTAAATAAAGTTGTTATTATAATAAAAAATGCATTATATTTAAATTGTTATTTTTAAATATTACTGCAAGCTGATAGGGCTCTCTGTATGTTTACAGCATTAAGTTAGGTGAGTTGTTGTTTTCTTGAGAAAAATTAATGCCTACCTAATATTTATCCAAATGAGTCAATATTAAATCAAATCACAATAATAATTAAATAATAATTGAATAATTGAATTAAAATAATAGAAAAAATTTTGCTTACCAGAAATTGTAGCCTACCATGTAAACATTGTAACATGTCACTAAAACTAATAAAATTCAGCTTAGTTACTAAAATGTTTTGACAATCACAATACACTTATTGTAATGCAATAATAAAAATATTTACATTTTTTACGACCTACCGACCATTTTTTTTTGGCTGTTACGGCAAACCAAAATATTTTTAAGGATGGCCTTAGCCACGACCAGTTGTAGCAATAAAATACATGTTCTTACAGGTATTCAAGATTATTTTATTAATCATCTGGCATGCAGTGAGCATCTCGGTTATGTATTTCATCCACTTTTGACGCACATCTTGGTCCACCGCTCGACCAGGAACTCTGTGCAATCCGTATGGCCATAAACATGGGCAGTCAATGTGCAACAAAGGTTCGTGGATTACACAAACGGTTTTATTCCAGGCCTGTAGTTTTGTGCTGTTGTTAAAACAACCAACCACACAACACGCTCTTCCCGGCATCACTGGACAGCATACGAACTAAAAAAACTATATAGCCAACATTACTACAGCCTACGGGACCAGCACGCTACTTCTGCTACAAGGCACGCAGTAATGGCGGCGCTGCTTTACTTCCGTGTTTCGCCGGATTTGTCTATAGGCGCCTAAGTGCATATAATGTAAACAACACAAACGTAGTGAATTTATAAATTCATTATTCATCTTTCACTATATGCTATTTCATTATAGTGATTCAAAAGTTACCCAGGGATAACGCGATGGTGTATTGTGTGTGTTTAAATTTAGCTGACCATTGATAGCTTGCAGCCGATCTCTACACAAAAGCTATGCGTGCTCGTGACAGCTCGTCACTCTATCTCTGCTCAGATGTCACGCCTCCCGGCGCTCGGCTGTTTTCGGAAAGACTCGGTACAGCATATGTATCTTTTATAAATATGATAAAACTAAAGACTTTTCAGAGGTATGAAGGATGATATACTACTCTATAGGTACTTAAGATTAACATGGGATTGGCAGACATTGCCCCCCCACCCCCCCCCCCCCATTAGGCAATCATTGGCTGGGGTGGTATAGTGAGTCATCATCCTTAACTGCTTCATAATTTTACAAATAACATCAAAACATGAACGTGTCAACTGAGAAAATGAACATTGCTTTGCAGTACATTATTACTGAATGGTGTCTAAACATAATCTATTTGAAAATGCATGTTTCCAAGCATATAATATCAAGCAATAGTCTCATTATTTCATGATTCAGGTCTATTAAGACTAAAAGCTTTTGGAACTATATTGAAAATGTAGATGCTATTTTCACCGCAGTTAAAACAGCAGCATGCATTATTTGCATTAGGCTATTCAGTATTATTTTCTTTGCACCCTAGTGTAAATAGCAATATCTCTGCATTCCACTGTTATTAAAGCAATTAGCCTTCACCAGACTAAAGGGAAGCACCAGGAGATTGTAAAGGAACATCTAAGAAAGCTTAATCAAATGACAAATAACAGAATTTATCATTTTTAAAGGATTAGTTCACTTTCAAATGAAAATGACCCCAAGCTTTACTCACCCTCTTTCTTCTTTCTGCTGAAAAAAGTTGGAGATATATTAATACATATACTGACACATCCGAGCTTTATAATAGCAGTGAACGGGATCAATGAGTATGAGCTGAAGAAAGTGTCTCCATCCACATCCATCTATCATAAACATATTCCACAAGGCTCGGGGGGTTTAATAAAGGCCTTCTGAAGCGAAGCAATGCATTTGTGTAAAAAAATCCATATTTAACAAGTTATGAAGTGAAATATCTAGTTTCCGCCAGACCGCCTTCCGTATTCAACTTACGAAGAAAGTGTAAAATTCTCACAGTTCAAAATGCTTATGCTACATCCTACGCCTTCCATATTCAGGTTACGGGAAAAGCTTAACCGATGCAACGCCAGTTCCGTTTTTTCCGTAATTTGAATACGGAAGATGTCTGGCGGAAGTTAGATATTTTACTTCATAACTTGTTAAATATGGATTTTTTTTTTTTTTTTTTACACAAGTCCTTTATTAACCCCCCCGGAGCCGTGTGGAGTATGTTTATGATGGATGGATGTGGATGCACTTTCTTCAGCTCATACTTCGCTCACTGCCATTATAAAGCCCGGATGAGTCAGGATATTTATTAATATTTCTCTCATTGTGTTCATCAGAAAGAAGAAAATCATATAGGATGGCTTGAGGATGAGTAAAGCTTGGGCTAATTTTCATTTGAAATTGAACTAATCCTTTAGCTCCCTGGAAATGTTCTTCAAACAGGCACGGGGAAAAAGCACTGTCCAATAAATACCACTGGATGGCGCCACTCACCTTCATGATGATGTTGGTTGAATTGGAAACGTTTTAGTAAATGGTATCCTGACAATGTAAACAAAGATTTAAGGTTAAACTGTTTTGACTAAGTATATAAGCATGATTGATATTTTATATTATATTTTTAGAAACATGATGTAGTCAAAATACATAAGGAAAAGGTAATGGAACATTTTCAGGTAGTCTATATATCTTAATATAATGGATGAAATATTAAACTCAGACCTTTTATTTTATGTTTCTTTGTCTCACTTAAACATTCACTGGTGCTACAGAAAACAAGTATGATATTATCAAAGTTTTAAAAGATTTAAATATTCAAAAGAAAACTTTAGATCATTATTTCTATTCTGTAAAATTCCATTCTGTCATGAATTTAAATTTGTTTTATTTTCATTCCATATCTTTAACTTTTTTTAATTTTCTTGTTCTCTAATTAAGTTAATTAAGTGTCTGAGCATATTTCTGAATATCTGGTATAATATAGTATAAAAGAAAAGCCCAATACCGCCGTAGTGTTGTTGGATGTTCCCTGTGGGACTCCTCCAAATCCTCGCCCGCCCTTCCCCCTCCTCGAGCCCCAGAGATGAGATGAGGCTCGCGCCAGGAATGTGCTGTGACGTCACGGCGCTGTGGATCTCACACTTTTGGGGGAATCATTTTGTTGGACTTGCTTCTGCCTGTGTTCAAGTTTACCACAACTGTGTGTCGTTTGTTTGATTCACTGCGCGGATTTTCGGATGGGCAGGTTTTGACGTACTTCTGCATGGATTCTTTGCAGAAACTTCTTAGTCGAGAGGTAAGAGCCATTGCATCTGTCTTTCCCGTTACTCAGCGGCCGATGGGTGAGTCGCCAAAACTCTTTGGTTTGCTGTGGAAAATGGCTGAAGACGAACTTCGTGTTATTTTTATGCGTCTTTTCGTTTTATTGGATTAAAACTTCAAACTTTTTCTTCTGGTTCAACCATTCTCTCTGTGCCGTTCTTATGCACGGTCCTCCTTTTGTTCTTAACTGAGCTTGTCCCAACTTGAGATGTTTTGAAGGGGCAGTAATCTGAGAAGAAGGCTGATGAAATGCTGAGAGAAACGTTCAGTCTGTGTAACTTAACAGAAAATTGCTCGTTGTTTCTGGGTAAATCAAGAGCATATCCAGGTCACATTTAACTTCATCAAACGAAAAGAGTAAATAAATAAATATATATTTTCCATAAAGAAAAACATATTTAGGACTTTTTTTTTTTTTGCATTGTGACGTTATTTTCATGACATTTAAACCCCAAATTCACCTTAAAGCAGTGAATAAAAATACAGTGTTGTACTGCGAAAAATAGTGATAAATTATTTAAATATTAACATGGTAGTGTATTGCTAATGGTATTTATTTTAGTGACTTTTATTTTGTGCTTATATGTAAATGTATGTAAATGTATATGTAAATAAACAATGACATTAAATAATTCACAATGCATAAACAGGTTTAATTTACTTTGAGGTAACTATGAATTTCATATAAATTAATATATAATTAATAATATAAATATTTAAGTATTCTAAAATAGTATTCAAACGTAATCTCTCTCTCTCTCACACACACACAAAATAATAATATGACATGAATAACAAAATAACATGAATATTTGACATAAACTGTTATCTTGTTCGTGTAGTATATCATTTCGCTGTCCCAAGCTCAAATGAATCGAGTTTATGAACTAATATATATAATAATAACTATCTGTTTTGAATGACACATAAAAAGGAAAACCCCCCCAAGACCTTTAACATGCACGTGCTCTTTCCTCCTCTGTGTTCTCGTGCAGTGTTGCTGTACAAAGTGGGACGCGCGTTCTTGTTTCCATAGAAACGCACAGGACGCCCTGATACTGCTGTGCCGCGCGCCGCTCTGATCATTCATCAAGACTTCACAAAAACCGCAAGATGGTAAGGAGACAACAGACACCACGAAGCAGCAAAATAAGGTGGAATTTATTATACATATCGACGATTTAATCATTTTTTCTAGCATTTAATGAACGCTCATATAGTCATGTGGACATGTGCTGTTTCTGTTAGCTGGTAACGCTTAGCTTGTAGTGCTGGAATCGATTAGGATTTTTTTTTTATGTGTGACCTTGACACACAGGCTTGTTTATGAACAGCTGGAATTTTTTTCTCCTTTCTTGTAAATTTCACCTAGCTCTTTGTTTCCCCTGCAGCCATTTTATGACAACGTTTACTACCCATACCCGTCAGATCCCCCGGGAAATCATTCCTCAGCAGGGATCCCATCTCTCCTGAGCTCTCCACAGAGTCAGCCTTCATCCGGCAGCCAGAGCAGACCGGCCGCATCCACCATGTCCGGACCGCTTACTTCATCCGGGGCCGCCACCAGCACTAGCATTCCCCCTTCCTTCAAGTTCAGAGCCCGACGTGAGAGTGTGGATTGGCGTCGGATCAATGCCGTGGATGTGGACCGAGTGGCCTGCGAATTGGATTTCAACGCTTTACAGGAGCACATCACGGCGGTGACGTTCTGCAACGTGGAGGGCGAGCGCTGCCACCGCTGTCAGAGCCCCGTGGACCCGGCCCTGATCAAGCTCTTCCGGTTGGCCCAGCTCACCGTGGAGTACCTGCTGCACTCCCAGGATTGCCTCAGCGCCAGTCTGCAGGCGGCCGAGGAGAGGCTGTTGATGGAGGCGCGGGAAAGGGAGCAGCTCCTCGTCCAGCTGCAGAAAAAAAGCCAGGATGCCAAGACATTAAAGGAGGAACTGAAGCAGAGGAAGAAGATCATAGCCTCTCAGCAAGCCATGTTCAGCGCAGGGATCGGTGCCAATTACCACAAGGTCTGTACAGCCCCATGGTGGAGTGTGAATGTGTGTGTATTAGCATTTTAATTGTCGCTGTCGCCTCCCCCCAAGGCCCGGCTCTGTTCCACCCCGGTCTCACAATTCACTGACCCCAGGGAATTTAACGTGTGCTTTTCTCACTGTTTGATTGTGTGAAGGAGCTGAATCTCAATTCGCATACAATTCTCCTATCAGTGTTGTTATTGTAAACTTAAAATCATTTATTAATTGAAATGAAGCTTAAGCAATATAAAATATATATATTACTTGAAAAACTTAAATAGAAATTACACACTAAAAGTACTAAAATAAATAAGACGGAAATGAAAATAAATTTAATAGTGCTGTCAAATTGATGAATCGCATCTAACATAAAAAAAATATATATATATATATATATATATATATATATATATTATATATTTATACATTTTTATGTTGCATGTGATTAATCGCAATTAATAGATGTAACAGCACTAAAATTAAAGCTAAATAGAAATACTAAAAATGTAAAAAAAAAAAAAGAATTGAAAACTAGAAATAATTGCAACTTTAAAATATTAATAAATACTATAATAGTTAATGTAGTACTATTTTAGTATTATACATAAACAGTTGTCTAAGGTCCCGTATACACTAGTGTGTTTTCGTTTAAAAACTGGTGTTTTAAACTAAAAACGATCCTTGGTGTTTCCACAGTGTTTTAGAAACGATCTCCGTCTACACTACACGACCAAAAACACGTCACATGACCGTTCATGCACACTGGGCATGTGCGTACAATTGTAAACAGTTGCCTCTTGCACATGTAGGTAGCTGCAGTATTAAAAAAATGCAGAGTTTAACCAAAGCCCCTTTAAGACAAGTCATATCACTCGGCGGCTATCTTTGAAACGCCTCTCAGGCATGCAAGTGCAACTCCTGTCTCTTTGAATGGGGAAACATCAAATTCTCCAAAGCTGTTTGCCAAGCTTTCGATTAAATTTCATATTTGAAATCACCAATGAAATCTGACAACAACTGTCTCATAAATTTTGTTTCTAAACACTTGAATCACTTTCTCCCATTCATAATAATACGAGTACACCATCTTTCTATAATGGCTGCTAAAAATTACAACAAAGCTAACAAAAGATTGCAGTTTAGTCTTCATGTTATTGTTTATAAGGTCATCAAGGATACACAGAATGAAAGTGGGCAGCCACGCCATCGTTTTCAAAAGTCTCTGTTTTGGTCTGTTCATACTGAAATGCAACCAAAGACTAGAATAACACAAGACTCATATTGGGACTCGTAATGGGAGAAAGTGCAACACGCAATATAGCGAAATATGTCCTGCCTTCTAAATAAGAGCCAATTGCCGATTGGTAAAGTCATCGCGTCACTGCAGTGGCCGTTAGAAGCTCCGGTTCCTGTAGAAACAGTCAGACGCGTGCCTCTGAAATGAAACACAAGAGACGCGCACTTAGGACTGCGCATGCGCATTAGCTTGATCAAACCTGAAAAATACCCTTTTTTGTCATGATTCGAGCATTTAGAAACAAAATTTATGATACAGTTGTTGTCAGATTTCATTGGTGATTTCAAATATGAAATTTAATCGAAAGCTTGGCAAACAGCT
Organism: Chanodichthys erythropterus; assembly: GCF_024489055.1. Taxonomy (NCBI): domain Eukaryota; kingdom Metazoa; phylum Chordata; class Actinopteri; order Cypriniformes; family Xenocyprididae; genus Chanodichthys; species Chanodichthys erythropterus. The sequence continues at coordinate 7,442,822 of NC_090241.1, read as the reverse complement.
TTGGAGAATGAGATGTTTCCCCATTCAAAGAGATAGGAGCTGCACTTGTATGCCCGAAAGGCATTTGAAAGAAGGCCGCCGAGTGAAATGACTTGTCTTAAAAGGACTTTGATGCAACCCCGGTGTTTTCAAACTAAAGTTGACTCTGCAGCATTTTCAAAAGTCTCTGAATTCGAGGATCGAAAACGCTGGAGTAGTGTAAACGACAAGCGTAACCATAGCAAAAGTTATGCATTAAAACGAAAACGCACTAGTGTATAAAGGGCCTAATAACTATAGCAACAATCAGTCAAACAATCAGCATGCTTAATAGAGCATTGCTGCTAAAAATAGCAAAACTGAAAAATATGGAAATGAGCAATAAGTCTAGGAAAAAGTAATCAACCTCACCAGTCAATTAGTTAACTGTTGTGACCCATCTTTAGTTTTAGCCATAGATCCCATTAATTAGTTTGAAAAGTGCAGTTTTCATATCCAGTAGATGTATGTGAATTAGTTTCTAAATGAAGTGTTGTCAACACTTTTAAGAACATAATCAGGACAAGCAGGCCGGAACAGGATTAGCTAATCACCAGACGCTGTGTTTTTTGGACACAGCATTCAGGATTTGGCGAATAGAGCAGATGGTGTCAGCCGGTGGCGATGACTTGTACTCCACTTATAAAAGAGCCTTAAGTGGAGGAAACAAATCAAAGCGCCCATCCCCCATCATCCCCTCCCACTCATCTCTTCATTGAAATAAACCTGCATGCTGCAGTACTTTTAGATGTTTCCCTGATGTATGCTTCAATCTTTGTCTCATGGCTATATCAGGTGTTTGCTGATTTGTAATCATGCATCTGTCCTTTCCTGATTGTGGCCAGCTGTTGCCAAGGCAACACCTGGTGTTTCATGTAGTTGCTAGGAGAAGCACAGGCGCCTTACAGCAGAATCGAAATGAAAGTGCTGCTGATGGTTCACTGTTTATTTCAGGATCTGAGAGCAGTGAAGTGGTTATCAAAATGTAGCTGAATCTGTCATATTTTACCCCAAAATCAAAAAATTAGAAGTTGTGACCTATTTTTAGTTAATATTGTTTTGCATTGTGATATCATGACATTTTTTTTAATTTTCTCATTCGATTACTTTATGTCTAATCATTTTGTATTACAGTAATGAGAATAAAATGCTTTTTTCATTATTTCATTATGCTATGAGATTTAAGGGGGGAAATGTAATAAATATTATTTTTTTTCATTTCGACATTAATTTTAACAAACATTAATTTTTTTATAAATAAATGTCTTATATTTGTTTATATTGGGACTGTCAATGACAATTATAATTAAAGTTAAGTACATTTTCCCCCAAATTTCCACTACTATAATGTATTAAGTTGTCGCATTACTGTAATATAACTGTATAATAATCATCCTCTCCAGTTGAGCTGCACAACTAATCATTAAAATATTGCAATGTTGATGACCCACATGATTTTATTCCTAAATAATAACGATTCGGCTATGTCTATTAAACCTTATATTTTTGAAAGATTTTATTGAATGAAAGATTCAGAGCCTGTCCACATGGAGACGTGTTTAGCTATATATGTAAAAATGTAGTATTGTATTGGCGTTTTGTCCAGACGGAGCCAGCATTTTCGGAGCCTTAAACTGCTATTTTTTGAAACCAGGTCCTAGAGTGGAAACGACACCCTTTCGTTTTCATGCGTACAGCTAATCCGTATATTTTGTGAAACGATGATGTCATCACCCCACATCTTGACCCCACACACTGCATTCCAATCGGAAGGGCTCATTCCTATGCCCTAATCCCTTCAAAGGGTTTACCCTCCGGAGTGAGAGCTTCGAAGGGATGAAGGGTGTAGGGGTCAAAAAAACCTCTTCTTTTGGAATGCACTTCTGCGTCATCTTAACGAGACAATCAAGGAAGTGCCTTTGTCGCACATTTTGTACTTAACCCCCCAAAAAACATTTTGTTTAACGTTTATTTATTTATTTACTTACGTTAAATATAATGTATATTGCGTCTATGTATTTGAAACATTTGAATGGACTGATAAAGGTAGTACAATATCATTTGTACTAACTCGTATAATTATTACAGTAGTATAGAAAAATACTATACATACATTTATAGGTAAAATCGAACTCTGAGCCTCCTGTACCCATTCTCTGATACCAAACAACTTCCCTGTGCAAAGGATCATGGGGGCCCGAAGTGTCCATCAGTTGTACCCTTTGAAATCCTTCATTTCGAAGGACCCTTTGAAGTGGCCAGTTTTGAGCACTTCTGTTTGGAACGCCCCTTCAATATGGTGGCCATGATTGTTATCCCGTTTGGAATGCACAGTCAATCTGCATGTTCCAAGTCTTCTTCTCTGTTTTTAGTGTATCTCTGTGGCAGAATTACAGCACCACATACTGGCCTGGCATGTATACTACATCGTTTTGAGTCGGTTTCAGTGGTTTCGTGTGTACGCAGATATTTCTTGAGACAACGCCTTGTTCGTGGAAATTTTTTTAGAACGAGGAAAAAAAAAAGATCAGATAGGAAAAACTCTGGCTTCGTTTGGATGTGGCCTAAATGACATACATTTTTTTTTTTAACAGTCACTTGTTGCCACCTACTGCTGTAACAATGTAATTGGTTTTGAAACAATGGCTGCGTCCGAAAACTGAAAAATGCTGCCTTCCGAGGACACATTTCAAGGTAAGAAGGCATCAAGGCACGTCCGAATCCAATGTTCGCTTTACTTCCTCTCTCATGAGATACCTTCAGCTGATCGATTTTTGAAGGAAGCATAGATGTATCCTTAGCTGCCTTTGATATCCCACAATCCTGTGCTTTCCATTCTGTGACAGTTGAGCTGGAAAAATAAAGATGGCGTCCGAAGGTTACGTTTGTTGCTTGGTTTGTGTATAAATGTACGATTTTGATCAACATATTTCAATTTTGATATCATTTTTATCGAGAAATTACTACTGTAGTAATTAAATATTTGTTTAGTTCTCACCAAAGCTCGCGCTATATTGCTGTAGATCATTAAACTGTTACACTGCCTCAGAAGTCTGTCCGAAATCAGTTTCGTGAGGTACCTTCATGCACAAACGCTGCCATACAAGTCATTCTCTTATAAGATAGCGAGGCAGCAAGACAGCTACCTAGGTTTTCGGACGCAGCCAATGTATTTGATACATCAAGTTTCTTTCAGAAGGCGATTTGCTTCAGTTGATTGCTACCGTTTTTACCAAGTTTTTATATCTGAACTGTAAATTTTTTGTAAATTGATTGTTTGTAACACAAATAATGATACTGTGTGGTTGAAAAGACTGTTTGTGAAGTCAATTCCTACCTGTACATGACAACTGCTGCGTTAGCAGCAGTGCAAACGCAGATTTAAATATGATCGCTGATTCATCTGGTAATGAAACAAGTGAAGTCTTTATGAGTGAGGGATTGAATCATTCATTCAAGCAGATTAAAATTTTTTATAAAAAATTGACTGCAGCAATTAACTTTTAGTCAGGATGCATGACATGTTATTTTGTTTAGTTGTCTATTCGGAATCATTGGAAAATGTTTTATGTCTATTTAAAAAAAAAAGTATGATTCTCAATTTATCCAGAATCATGCAGCACTACTCTCCGGAAAAAATGAATATTTTAATTAATCAAAATCAGAATAAATACAAATCATTACAATGAATACTACCATAAAATATACTTAAATTTATGACAATTATATTTTTTTTCCGGATGGTGGGTCATAAAATAATACCAAAAAATAAATTAAAATAAAGCCTTAATTTTCTCTTTGCAAAATATATATTTTTTTTCCTTTGACTTTGGGGTGAAATGGTACTGAACCGTTTTTGTGAGGTTCTTCTGTTTCTGTAATACAAAACCTGCTGAGGCTGCAGATTTACCCCAATGAATCCTTGTGTGCCTGGATCCTAAAAACGTAATTACATTTCACAGTTGATTTGGGAAGTTGTGTTAGTGCAGCAATGCAATTATGTCACACAGTGGGTGTTTTCTACGGAGACAGTCTTGTTGCAGAAAAAAATGCAAATCCAGCGCATGTGTTTTTGATGGGTATCAGTGGCAGTGTGGTTAAATTTGAATGAGAGTACCAGACGGGTGTTTTGGCTGCTAAATGTGGTGTGTGATGTGCAGTGTTGTGGATTTTCAGCATATCCGTGAATTGGAGCGAGAGGTAGAGCGGGGATAAGATGTAACATCAACCCTGCACCACCCGGTGTTTCCATGGCAACGTGCCCACATTGTCTCTTGGTATCATTCGTGAGTGGAGTGTGAGTGACAGCTGTGTTGAGCTGCTCCGGCACCTGCTCGTCACCTGAGCAGGGCTCGTGTTCACTCTGACCTTCAGCAATGATTCTCCCGGGCACATTTGCTTCTTGCCCGCTTAGCGTGATTGTCATTTATGAAATTAGATCATCTAAAAATAAAAATTCTGCTATCATTTACTCACCTTCACATTGTTCCAAACCCATATGACTTTATTTTTTCGATGGAACACAAAAGAAGTAAGCCATTTATGAAAAAAGTAATCAGTATTTGTCTTCACAGATTTGATGTCACGTAAATGAATAAAGTCTGATTTTGTTTTGTTTTTTCAGTGCCAACATTGTGAGAAAGCCTTCATGAATGCCTCTTTCCTGCAAAGTCACATGCAGCGCAGACATCCTACGGAGTTTGACATCAGTGAGTGACAATCGTTGTTGTTTAGCGTACTTTTAAAAAGAGTACTTATTAATATAATATAAATAGAATTAATAAACTGTAAAAGAATGCATTTGTTCAAAATTAAAGGGATAGTTCACCCAAAAATTAAAATTTGATGTTTATCTGCTTACCCCCAGGGCATCCAAGATGTAGAGGACTTTTTTTCTTCAGTCAAACACAAATTATGATTTTTAACTGCAACCGCTGCCGTCTGTCAGTCAAATAATAGCAGTGATTGGGAACTTGAACAATAAGAGTCGAAAAAACTTCCATAAACAAATCCAAATTAAACCCTGCGGCTCGTGACGGCACATTGATGTCCTAAGACACGAAACGATCGGTTTGTGTGAGAAACCGAACAGTATGTATATACTTTTTTACCTGTAATACACCAATATGTCCAACTTCGTTCAACTTCCGGTTAGTGAGGTCTGATCGCGCTCTGACAACGGAAGTGATGCCTTGCGCTCATTGAAGTATATGGGCGAGACATCACTTCCGTCATCACAACGCGTTTTTTGACCTCACTAACAGGAAGCTGAAAGAAGTTGGACATAGTGGTGTATTAGAGGTAAACAATTATATAAATACTGTTCGGTTTCTCGCACAAACCGATCGTTTCGTGTCTTAGGACATTAATGTGCCGTCACGAGCCGCAGGTTTTAATTTTGATTTGTCTAAGCAAGTTTTATTTACTGTTATAGTTGAAGTTCCCATCTACTGCTATTATTTGACTGACAGACGGCAGCGGTTGCAGTTAAAAATCATAATTTGCGTTCGACTGAAGAAAAAAAGTCACCTACATCTTGGATGCACTGGGGGTAAGCAGATAAACATCAAATTTTCATTTTTGGGTGAACCATCCCTTTAATGTAATGTTTTCAGACACTATACTGCATGTTAATAGCAATTCAGTGAAAATGTATTATAGTTTAAATTTATATGAAATGTGTTATATTTTTTCCCACTTGATCGATTGTGATTAATCGATTTGACTGCCCTAATTTTATCATATTATTGATTCACCACAAATAATTTTTCTCCTGCTTCCCACACACGTCAGTATCTTTCCTCCTACACCCGCACTCAGCAATTCAAATCTTGTCCCGCGCCACACTCTGTCGCGCCAGGTCTCGTGGTCATGCAGACTTCTAATTTGAAGTACATTACAAGTTCACATTTAATGCAACAAAGCACACTTCTTTTTCACAAGGGTGATTCAGGCATCTGATGTTTTCCAGAACTGATGACAGATAATCACAAAAAAATTCAGACCATGAAGTTACAAGATGAGATCAACAAACTACAAGAGCAGTTGACCCTGGTCACATCCCAAATGGAGACACAGCAGAAAGATTACACCGCTAAACAGGTTAGAGAAGATAAAAGATATACCATGTTTTAATAGAATATTTTGTTATTTATAATAAGTATTTCATTCTCTATTTTCTCCAGGAGAAAGAGCTCATTCAAAGGCAGGAGGAGTTTAAGCGACAACTGGAAATATGGAAGGAGGATGAGAAAATGCGGATGAACAGCAAAATAGATGAAATCAAGCAAACTTGTCAACGGGACATGGATTTAATGCATCAAAAGAACAGAAACCTAGAAAACGTGTGTTTTTATTTCAGACAAAGCTTATTGGTCATCATTTCCTCAACCTTATGTTGTTTCAAGTTAATATAATATAATACAGTTATAAAGGATAAAATAAATTAATGATCAAATAAGGTGAAAAAGTATTGATATTATGTTTTGTTATTCTGCTGAAATGACATTAATATTTTTAAGTCTCTTTCCTTAGGAATTGCTAAAATTGCAGCAGAAAAATATGCAGGAAAGTATGCAGCCGGTACTGACTCAGCCCAGTACATCAGCCAGCAATGAACACTGGCAGGAAGTTGTTAAACTTCAACAGAAGCTCCACAAACAAGTAAGAGATGCAATATTCAGATGATTTGGGATGGATATTGATGTAGTTTTAAAGTTGACATTTATATTTCCTTACTCAGGAGGTGAAGTGGACAGGGAAAATGCAAAAAATAAAGGAGGACCATGACAGTGAAAAAAGTCTGGTAGGTATCACAGGCATCATGTAGCTTTTTAAATATGGGAATAGCTCATATGTCCGCATATCTGTTATGTCTCACTCTGGTCCGTCAGCTTCAGGAGGAGCTGTACAAGCTGCGTTCTTCTGTGTCAGAAGGCAGGGAGGAATCACGGAGACAGGTGCAGGAACTGAGCCACAGGCTGCAGGAGCAGCAGCAGATTATTGCCTCCCAAAGCAAGCAGGTCAGTACTATAGCTCGGCACAGGAAGAGGCTCAATTGTTCAGGATATCCTGTATTAGCGCAGAGGCCCACAGTGTAATCTTTAGGTTCGAGCTTAAGGAGTGTACATGTGGGAACATATCCAGACATTTGAGCAGTTGTCATCATGCTGATTAGGTGGTCAGCTTGTCATTATGCAGATTGTCTTTTTAGTGAAACATTTAAATTGAATGTGACAGGGCTCAGATAACGTGTTGCTGGTTTTTTGTTATAGCAAATAACATGTGGTTTTGTTTACACAACAGATGAAACAGATCTCATCAAAGCCGCCAACACTAACAGTACAGCGCGAAGGTATGTAAATATATTTTTCGATCTTTTAATATATCAGAGCTGAATTAACTTCCTAAATTTAGTCTATATCTAATCTAATTTTTGTTTCAGTGGTTGCTGCACCGGCTCCAGAGACTAAAGCTAAAGTGGTGATCAGTGGTAAGTCCCTGCATAACATATTGCTAGACAATGTCCAGATAAAGCATAATCTCAAGTGCAACTATCAATGGTGTTGCACATTGTAATCTTAGGCTTTTGGAGCAGAGAATTTACATGCAGCTTTATTATTGTTAATTTTCTTTGTTTAGTCATCCTGGGTAGCCCCATTCATGGTGACATCGCATCATGCTGTATTTTAAAAACTAAAAAACGAGACCTTCCCCAACTTCCTAGGTTGTCTGTGAAAGCCTTTGGGATGTTTTTGCTGTGAAAATCAAAAGGATGTGATGTTTACGCACTCTTTCATTCAGT